>NC_057886.1:11165307-11466684 GCF_019740435.1 Gambusia affinis | reverse complement strand
CATTAAATAAGTAAAGACTCGTCACGCATCACAGTGCTCCATCAAACAATCTAATTTTCTTTTCAGTGGCTTTCTACTGATCAGCTTAAATTTTGCTAATATTAGACGTACAAGTTTATGTGAGTTCAAAACACAAATTAATGTTGTCAGGAACGAGCGAGCTGAAACGTCAATTGGTTTTACAGATTATTTTCTCCAGGCTGATTTATTACCTAGCTGCATCAATGACGCAATTTTAGTTTTTTTTCTTAAATGTGGCAGAACCACTCTTACAACTACATTTCTGGAAGCAGAGGTCTTGCAATTTCATGTTTTCTTAAAAGTTCTGAACCAATCTAACTTCGTTATATGAAATCCAGGAGTTTTTCTTCACTATCATCGCTGCAGCAAGATATTACCTGCTATCTATTTTATGCACACAAAATAGTGTCAGACATATATAATGACACAAATCTAATATTATTGCAAAACAGCTTTAATGACTGGGTTTGACTTTTACATTCTGTCAGGGATTTGAAAAAACTTATTTTCTTCTACTAATAACCTATTTTTATATGCATGGCTTGCAAAATTTCATTATATAATTCACATTATTTGGTAGATAAATCAAATCAATTTAACTTACCTGAACTCTGTTGGCTGAGGCCATCTCAGCGGTCACCCAGGTTCAGACAAAATGTTAATGTAAAAGAGCAGTAAAATTATTTGTCTGGGCATCCTGCGGCAGCTTCCTCGTGTGCTGGACTGCATGTTTCCTCCTAATGAAAAGCAGTGATCACGGCATAGTTAACTAATGTTAACTATGCTGTTAACATTGTTGTTCTTCCGGTTTTTTAAACCAGAAGAACAATTTTGCATTTGTTTGTTAACACACAGGCCCCAACAACTGCTATATAAACTTGAACTGCCTGGTTCTATGTTACTAGCAAAATCAAGAACGAGCAAGCTTATGTAGATACAGATATGTTCTTGTTATACACTTATAATGCATAAAAATCTCTGATGATTATGTACAGGGTTCAGCTTATCCTACACAGATAACAATAGAAAAGAGCAGAACAGCAGAAGGAGATTGTTTTTTTTTTTTTTTTTTGGTTGAATTTTTAAAAGATTTATTTCCTTGTTTCTACGTTCAGCGTGGTGACGATCTTCTCTCCAGGTTTGCTGCACAGCACTGTTTTCAGGGCATCCAGGCATCTGGCATTTTTGCAAAACGACTGGCACTGTCTGGCACTCACCCTGGCCGCGACAGCTGGAGGTGGGGCAGACCGACAGTCACAGCCCGCGAAGATCAAAGAGAAGTAAGGATGGAGGGACAGAGCCCATCTGTCAACCTTAGCAGTCATATCCTGGATAGTGGCAGCTGGCTTGAGCCTTCTGCTGCAGCCTGGCACGTCACCAACAAATGTTTTCATGCTTATTATTAGCAATAACCTATGAAAGACTTAACAATCATTGACCCAGCAGGTTTATTAAAAAAATACTCGTCTTGGCATCATTAAATAAGTGAGACATCCATCCATCCTTCCATCCATCACACACTTGTAACTGATAAATTAGGCCAAAATGTAATCTCTTAGTGAAATTAAACAAAGAGCCAAAAAAGTAGAATCTTTAAAAAGAGCCAGACCTCCTGCCATTGAAAGAACATCCCAAAGTATCAACAATGGTCTCTTGCATAGTGATATCAAAAGGCATAACTTGAGGAAATTTAAGAGACAAGCATATGTTGTTTCTTATGAAAACTGCAGCTTGTGTTGCTGATTTTTAGTTTTATTCACTTAAAGCTATTGTTTGCTTAGTGTTGTACAATAGTTTTCATTCAACATGCACTCATTCCATCATTTTCACCCTATACAGCTCATGTACTTTGTTTAGATATTATTCTCAGATGACTGTGCTCAACGCAATGTGCATGAATAACCAGTTTCATTGTGTGCACTGCTTGTTTCTCGTGCGTCCTCTGGATTGTTTTCTCTTTGTGAGTAAGTAGAGCAGTAACTCCCTGGATCTAACTTAAACTGCACGTAACACAGCTACTGTTTAGTCATGTGCAATGGGGAATACTTGGAGGAGGTAAGGAAATAATTCCACCATCCTAGATTCTCTGAGTGTCAGTTTAATCTTTTAAGCGGTATGTGAAATTTGGGGCGAAATGGGTTTATTCAGAGGGAATTGATTGGGGTTTTTTTGGATTCCATGTAAAAGTTGCACAATGTAAGGCGAATATGTGACTAACACTTTAGCAAATGTGTTCACACATTTTATTTAGGCCTTCACAATACCTCACATTATGTGCCGCCCCCATCAAGCTCTCCCACGGAGGTTCTGTTGCCCTGTGATGTTTTATGACAGATCCCGTCTCGAGTCTACCTGGTCTGTCTGTCGCATGGATGTATGATAACCCTGAAGCAGTCCACTGCCGCAATTGTGAAGTGCAGGACATCTTCATGTATTTATGACTCTATTAAATTCCTGCACAAGGACAGGGGTTTGGGGGAAGGAGAGGTAGAGTGCTTTGGCCTTTCAGTCGTTCTCCCTCCCATCCATACACGTTATCCTCCCAACTAACTCCCAACCATTTCACCATTTCTGTCAGTCATTAATGTAGATTTATGTCACCACCTGCTGATAAAAAGTGAACAAATGTGTGGTTACCACAAAATAACCCTGAAAAATGTGGAAACATATAAAACTGAGATGTGCACAATTTATTATGTGCTGTTCCTACAAAACCTGAATTGGGAACCATATTCTCCTAAATTGATACTTTCACATCATCATTAGTATATTGGGATTGTTTATCTTGTCTTTATTAAAATTTTTCCACCATTAATGAACAGCCGTTTATTAATTTTACTTCATAATTGAAGCAATGTAGTTAATTTGGACCAAAACTGCAGTTTATTCATAATTTGCTAAAGTACTTATTTTATATCCAAAGGTTTTTGTCAGCATGAAAACCCATCCAGTTTTTGTTCTTTTCTTTTGAGATTCCTAGTTTAAAGCTTGTACTGTGAAGTAAATCAAATTCAACTTTTATATTTGATTTTTAGAAAAATGAACAAAACATAGAAAACTGAGTTTGAGAAAGTGTGAAACTTTAGCAGAAAACATATAAAGAGACCAATGTACCTTTGTTTTGTCGTGTAAGCTTTACAGGCTCAAGGAAAAAAAAATGAGGAAAAAAAAATGAGGAAAAAAAAAAAAAAACATAAACTTTTGCTGAAGGAATGAAGCAACCTTTATGAGTATAAAATAACATACAAAAAAAAAACATATACTATGAGAATGCAACACTGCATGAACACTGACACATTTCTTTTCTCATGGAGCTGTTTGTGTTACCCTGACTTCAGCGGATCCATTTGACCTTCAATCATCCACAAATTCAAAATAACAGTCTGTGACTCAGCATGAGTGCTCTCCAACAATAGAAATCACCGAAGCTCCAAATACTTCAAATCCAAATACAGCCAGAAAACCAAAGAACACACAATGGAATCAAAATCAAATATAAGCAGCTGCTCAAAATGTATTTTTTGAGTGGCTACTTGAAAATAGATTTTTTTGTTTGTTTGTTTTTTTTTTCCTTTTTTTATCAAGGTCACAGCAAATATTCTAAAGCCTTCATTTTATTTCACTTTGAGCTGTTCAGTACCAGGTTAATCTGAAAATAAACTGAGCCAGTCAGCATCTAACTTCCTTTCACGTATGTCTCTGAGATATAAATGTACAGGGTACAACTGCATCTCAGTATGAAATTCCATTAAAAGGACGACTGGCTGAAAATAAATGTGACATTTGCAACTGTATTACAGTAGTTGATGGAAAACTAAAATAGAAAGGGCAGCAAATACTGTTGATACAAAGTTGAACCCTGTGAACATTTTGACTCAGAAGAAATTCAAGCAAAAAGAATCAGTCTGCAAAAGCTCACAGAGCAATAGAAAATATTAAATTCTACTTTTTTATTTGAATTCGCACAGAGCGATGCTAAGCTTTCTTTATTATTTGTGTTTTGATAGAGAAATATTGCATCAAATTTATGAATAGCCTCAAAAAGCATCTGGATGGAAGGTTTCTGCAGTCTCCAAATCCACAGAAATATGTCAATAGTTCTATTTTACTGAGAACTAAAACTTAGATTTGCCTTTAAAAATCAATCAAAATCATTCTGCAGTTTATATATTTATAAATAAAGTAAATAGAAATCCTTGTGATTCATTTTAATTCACACATTAACCTAATTTAATTGAAGGGGGTCTTGCAGGCCATCTATTATAATCCAGACAAACACCAAAGAAATAACATAAACAACCTTCTTGATAGATGACTACCTGACAAATAGACGACAGTTTGTGAGACTGAGGAGTTGTCTGTGTGCGTAGGTGGTCAGCTGAACAGGACAGCCACAGGGCATGGTATTCTCACCTTTACTTTTCACTCTGTAAACTCCACAATGGAATAGGAAGGCAAGGGCGTGCTGTGGTGGCTTAGGGGACGGAGCGACCCACATTAGGAGGCCCTAAGTCCTTGATGCGGCCATCGCGGGTTCGATTCCCAGACCCGGCGACATTTTGCCACATGCTCCTTTCTTGTCAGCCTACTTTCATATAAGAGACACTAGAGCCCACAAAAGACCCTCTGGAGGGGAGAAAAAAATAAAATTAAATAGGAAGGCAAAGCAAAAACCTAATTATTTTCCAATGGCTTTAGGAAGTTAAAATGTCTATATGCTTTTGTTCCCAATGTGCAAGCCTTTGGGACCTGATAGAAGCTCCCATGTTTAAATTTTTGGGAGGTGAACTGAATCCTATAAACTTCCTCAGACAAAGTTTTCTGGAAAAAAAAAGAGATGCAATTTTGATTCCTTTTCGTCCTGTTTATGAGTTGAACTACAGCCTACAGTGTTGGATTTTAGTCCAATGCAGTCTGCATCAGCGCAAAAATCTGAACCGCAGGTGGATGTGTGGTACAGATAAAGAAATATGCATTTTGGTGAATAAACCCTAAACAGTTTATTTACACATTGCACATTTGTATATAAGATATGAGACTGAACATACGGAAATATAAATGTTCATACTAGATCAAGAGTATCAAAAATGGAACTTAATCACATTGTCTGAAAATAAATACGTGATATTAACAATTATTATCAACAACATCATCAATCAAAAGTTAGTCAGGAAGTGCAGATTCCCTGGGCCTAAACCTAAGACCTGAGGTGAAATTATACTTGCTTTGTAGGCTACCATCTTCAAGTAAACAGACGCCAAAGCTTTATCAAACCAGAATTCCCTTATGAGTACACTTAATCATGATGAGTTAGTCGGGACATGAGGTGGAATGCACATTCACAGACATTATCCTCTGAAGACCAAACACAGAGGCAATTAAAGAGCTGATAACTATTACATGACAAACAGCTGCCATAGAAACCCAGACCTGAGGGGCGGACAGCTCCCATTAAAGAGCTGCTTCAAAACACAAACAAAAGTGTGATAGTTGGTATCATACATGAAAGACTGAAACAGTGAATAGATTCATACAATGAATTATGAATTGCTTTTTATATCCGGTGTAGCCACCTTTGGAGGCAATGATCAAAAGTAATTGTTCACGGTAGGGAAAATTCTTGCTGCAATTCATTGAGGTTTGTGGACGTTTGTTTTTGCAGAGCTCTGTTACGGTACCACCACAGGATTTCATTAGGAATTGAGGTTTGGATTTTGGAGATGCTTGTAGACATCATTCTTTCTGTTTGGGGTGTTTATTTTTGTTTTGATGCAACCTAAAATCATTTTTTGAAAAGTTGCAGTTAAAATTGAAATCAAAGTTTGTTTGTTTGTTTGTTTGTTTGTTTGTTTTTCATTTTTGCCATTATATGGTCTCACAAAAAAGTTGAAATTGCTGCACATAACCTTCCCTTCCTTCTCTTTTTCTCATCATGTCATAATCCCTCCACCTGAGAAGACCTTGCATCATCCTCCTGCTGCTGGTTTCTGGTTGAATATCTCTGCACATAGAAATCCAGCCTCAAAATGCATACGCACTGAAAGACATAAAATCACGTTACCACGTTTTAATAAAAGATCAAACTGTTGTAGAGGCTGAAGAAAGTGCAGAGGACGTGGGAAGTGCAGGAATCAGGTGAAACAGGAAGTTAAATTAGAACGGAGCTAAGGGGATTGGTCAAAATTCAGTCAAATTGCAGTGATTGGTCAGAAATAAGGAAGTATGGAAAACATAAAGGAGTTTTTTCAGATTTGCAAAAAAATTCCAGTGACTGGTGAATTGCAATTAATTTTTGGATGATTAGTGAATTTGTATTTATAGCGATCGCAACTTTGTGGATGAAATGCTTATTGGATTGAGAATATAGCCTGGACCGAGCTTATAAAGGAGTTACACAGATAAATTGATGACATGACAAAATGTTAAAGGACTTAAAGATTGTTATAATCTTAAGATTCTTAAAGATAATAATTAAACATTCATGTTTAAATTTGGTTTTAATTTTAGGAAAAATAGAGTAGGTTCAGATTCCTAACCTACAGTGATGCAGGCTTAGTGGCGCAGTGGATATTATGGATTGAAAAACAAAATGTTATTTCAGTTATTTCATTTAAGAATTGACTTGGACTAGAGGTGAAAGACTTGAAACTGGAATTGGAGTTGCAACCTAAAAACTGACTTGGACTCTGAAAAGACGCCCTGTGAACATGCCTGGTTTCAACTGGAATTCAATATTTTATATTTTGTGACAAGTTCAAACATTTTAAGGTTGGAAAGCCTCCTTGCTATTTTTTGCTTCCCCCACAGATTTTCTATCAGATAAAAGTAAGAACTCTGACTGCGTCACTCCGAAACACAGATTTTACACATAGTCATGTTGATAAAATTAAAAGATCATTATAAACCTAATCCTGCCAGGTGTATGAATAATGTAAGAGTGAAAATTGGAGTTATGAAGCCAATGTTGGAGTCTGACAATAATTCTGGGCTTAACTGTGTGTAACTAGAGCAGTATCGACGCAATCGCGAACATGAAAGACTATTAAGAAAAATGTTGTGTTGACATTTCCGGTTCCGATTAATCCAACACAGAACTGCTTGTCTTTCAATAATGTCTTACCGAATCACTCGTCCATAAAAGTATGTACAGCTATACATGCACGTTTTTATACACATACATGCACCAGCGGTTCTGGTTGTTGGCTGCAGAGAAAGCCTTACATGCTCCTCCTCCACCCTCCCTATTTACCGACAAAATTAAGACATTGATTTCTTCTCTTGTTCTTAAACCTGCATCGATTTAACTCAGGTGTCTGAAATTACCTCCAGCCTTCTTGCTCCATGCACACACTCACGAATGTTTTAGGACACAATGATTGCAAATTTCTAGAGATGGTGTACAGCACTCAAGTGCAAAAGAAACCAGCTTTGACTCAAGAAAAAAATAGCACATCTACATTCACCTTTAGGGGACACAGTTCCTTCCAACTCTAGGTGTTGAATAATGTTATTACATTCTTTTGTGTGCTTCTCATATTTCTTGTTCAACAACCTCCCGTCCCCCAAAATATCTAAAAATGAATTGAAACTCTGAGGTGAGCACACCAGCCCACTACACTTCCAGTGTAACTGTGTAGCTCCGCTGGGACGGAGCCTTGGGTGGAGCTCATGTGATGGGAAAATAGCTTGATAAGTAAAAACCAGCTGGAGAAATTGCCTCTTTTCTCTCTGCTTCATATTCTTTTGGTGTCAGTCCTTTTTCAGGGCTTTTTGCCTGTACAGCTCCAGATGTGATAGATGAGCTGCTTCGACCGTAGATGCGGCAGTCTTAAATCATATGCAGCCTTTGTCCAACATAATATCTAAACAACACTCTCCAAGATGAGGAAGGAACATGGCCTCCAAGAATGGAAAGAGACGCTTCCTGCTTTGTGTCAAATATTATGGGTCGATGAACATCATTATTTAACAGCTGCTTCCACAAGAGGTAGGCTAAAAAACTTGGCTTCTATCTTATAATGTTGTGATGTAAAATGCACAGCATGATGCGAGGTCCAGTATGTATCTAAATGAGGCAAGACAACCGACATTTGATATGTATGTATGACAGCTGTCTCCCAATAAATTATTTTTTTTGGCATCAGAAAATAAATCAACAAAAACATTTCTAAAAGGAGGCAAAATAACTGCCTTGAATGCATTTGTAACCTAAAGTCAACAGCTTTTTGGTTCAACATTACTCAGAATGGTTTACCCAGTTCATTTTGCTGCAATATAAGAAGAAGGGAGAGCACTTTTGAAAACTACCAAACATAGAAGTTAATCTACCAGGAATAAACACAGCTGTTGGATATAAAATATGGCAATGGTTTAAATATTTACTGTTTTAGATCCACAATTATTATTATTATAAGACACATAAAGCAGTAGAAAAATTTTATATATATATATATATATATATATATATATATATATATATATATATATATATATATATATATATATATATATATATATATATATATATATATATATATATATATATATATATATATATATATATATATATAAAATTAATATTATTTAAAAAAATATTTTCATGATTATCATAATTGGATTGAGAACCTATGAGGAAAATGTCAGCGTTATAGGATGCTGTTTGAGAGCTCTATGTGTGATTAAAACAACAGGGTGGGAGAGACTTTCGGTTAATTGAAAAAGAAATAGAGCTGGGTGTCATCTCCATAGCTGTTGACATTAATACTGGAATTGGTCTAAAACAATTAAGGTGACTGATAAAGTTTCAGGACGTAATCGCGGAGAACCACCTCAAGTCTTTTGAGGTCTACGCTAACAGGCCAGCGTTTCAAACCTTTAGAAAGAGATGGAAAAGAATCCATCTCTCCTTCATTGTTATCAACTTATCTGATAACAATGAAGGAGTGTTATCAGACAAGTTGAATCACTTGTGACATGGTATCAAGTGTCTGTTAATACAGTTTTAGCAGAGGTGCTAGTAGTTATGGAGGACATTGTATGTATTAGGCATGCATACTTTCTCTATATGAATTATTAGACAAGTAATGGGTATACATCTGTGAACAAACAAGCCTGTAATCCTTTATATTCATTATTGTCTAAATGACAAATACCTTCTTAATTAGCAAAGTACAATGAACAAAACGGTACTGAATATCTTATAGAATGGTAGTCTCTCTAAAACAAGTGTGGAAAACCATCAGTGAGAGGAAAAGGTGAGACTTTGCACATTGTCAGTAAGCCCCACTCTTTCCTCTCCAGGGGCTGTACCATTGATCTGTCTGAGAGCAGAGTTTCTAGTAGTTTGGGAGTGCACAATGGGAGAAGGCACACTGACTAATCAAAGGGGCCAAATGAAAATTGAGAGGCAATTTAGGGAACCAATAGCACCATGGGAGCCTGCAGTGAGTGGGAGTTGGCAAAGAAGTAGCATAAAGGGGCACCGATTCCGAAGGAGGACTCAATTCGATAGAATAGACTAGTTCAGTTCGCAAAGAAAGTACCTTTTAAAACCAGACAGATGAAGTGGGAAACATTGATTTGTTCCATACAATGCAATTCCATGCAGGTTCAAGCATACATCTCAATGTTTCTTTGGCAGATTCCACTGTCCTTATATTCACTGCAACCAGGTCAACGACACTTTACGGTGATGCAAAGTGACAAATGCACCAAAGCTACACTGAAGTGACTTGAGAAAAACAACAAGGAGCCCAAGGCAATACTCTAGAACAACTCTGAATCCTATCTACTTCCTCAGACAAGGCAATACTTGTCTATTGCCTGAGGAAGGCAATATAACTCTGTTCTATTGCTCTAGAACAGAGTTGTTTGAGAGCAATACTCTAGAACAACTCTGATGCAGATGGGTAAAAACTCCCAAACATTGGAAGCACCAAAGCCACACGTAAACTCCAGAAAACCTCGACCAAAGATTTCAGACTTATTCCACTTAAGTGGTTTCAATCATGATGTTTGATTTGCTTCCTTATTTCTCTATCCTCTTCTACTTTCTTTTTAAGACAGAGGCCTGAACCTGCATCGGTCTGCATAAGGACAGTTT
Source organism: Gambusia affinis (assembly GCF_019740435.1). Taxonomy (NCBI): domain Eukaryota; kingdom Metazoa; phylum Chordata; class Actinopteri; order Cyprinodontiformes; family Poeciliidae; genus Gambusia; species Gambusia affinis. Next base: position 11,456,561 of record NC_057886.1, on the reverse strand, counting down.
TTATTATTGTTCTAAAGTTGTATGTTGCCTAGGGTGAATTCAGGATAGTCTAATGAGCTGTTACATTGCCATATTGGTCTCCTCATCACTCAAAGAGCCAGTCTGACTCTTCAGAGTTGGCATGTCACAGTTGTCATCTCTTGTATTTGAGCTCTTGTGCTATATTCAGTTCTCCATTTGTGGGCAGCTTGGGAAGGTATATATAATGTGACATTGGCTTCATTTCAGGCAACTGTGTGCAGGTAACTGTCCAATATATATTAATTCTCACAGGTTATTCTGAGTACAGCTTGGATATTTCATTGATTGAAAATGCTACAACCATTAACAACATAAAATACTAATTTGTATCATTATTATACACACTAGATCAGCTGTGTACATTTGCTTTTAAAATTTAATTAAAGTTTACGGACATTAGAAAATATATCTAACATTTTCAGTTAATTTCACACCCGTAATGATGTACCAGCTTCAAGTCTAATGCTTTTCTGTTTTCCCTATTTGCAGATCTAGGTAGTGATAACCAGATTGTGAGAACATCAAGGTGAGCAGATGCCTCTCTTTAGATGAACAGAGCTAAATCCAGGACAATCCTGGAAGAAAATACTTGAAACCTGGGTGGTTCACATTCCAGTGGGAAACATACAGGTAGAGCTACAGCAAAATTGTTTAGATCAAAGTGTATTCATGTGTTTGAATGCCTCAGTCAAGGCAATTTTTGTTTTTTTATAGACACCGTCTATCCAGTATGACAAAAGTTGAGCTATTTTGCAAAGAAGAAATCATGCTACACTTTTCAGATTTTAATATGTGGACATGCTTAAGAACGTTGTATTTATTTTCCTTCTGTGTAAGAAATACTTTGGGTTATTTTTAAACTTTTAAAAAAACACATCACATTTTGTGGTTGTTACATCACAAAATGTGAAAGAACTGTATTCAATAGCAGCGCACACTTCTGGATGGCACTGTAAGTTGCTGGTATTGCTGCTGCATTTCCACCAGTGCTCTAGTTGCTTGAATGTCTTGGGCGCAAATATTCTCTGTAAGGAAGAAAAGTTGCTTCATTTAGCCATGCATCCCTGCCTACTGGTAATTATAGCTCTATTGGCTGAATCATTAGGGTAATTTACTTACAAAGTGCTCTCCACTCTGCTTTCAAGAGTCAAACTGCTGCACCATTTCCCTGTGGCATCACACCATCACGCTCACATTTTGACCCAGTCAATTTAAATGGTCACCTCCTTCCAGCTCCAAGCTTTAAAACTCTTTGCACTCAGCTACACTGATTGAAATACACCCAGGACCTGGATTCTATCTGCAGTCCTGAAACACTTTACATCAATATGTCAGGGTGGAGGGGAGGCACATTAACAGAGGTATTTTGTCTCCACTGTTTTTTAGTTCTGAAGTTCGAATATCTTTCCTTTCAGTTAGAGAAATAATAATTTCTAAAACAGTGGCAGGAAAATTATTATTTTAATCTTTCCTGTTTACCCCCAATAATATGTCATTATGAAGCTAAAGTTTATCTATCTACCTACCTCTCTGTCAATACTGTTCAGTTAAAATAGGCTGCATTTTCAATTGAAGAACATCTCTATCAATTGATATTATCATCTGCTTAGCATGCTCAAAAGCTGATGAACACATGCATTACACCTAGAAGTAAAAAAAAAAAAGGTTCACAATTCAATGTTTAGCATTCAAAATAGATAACTGGTTACTCAGATGTAAAAGTGTGAAATGAAATAAAAATATCTAATTAAAGTAAAAAGTAAAAACAAAGATTTAAGCCCAAGTACTTAAATAAATAAAAAAATAAAGACATATTTACATAAATCCTAGAGAACTCTGATTACGATACCTATACCTGTAACATTGTCTAGTAGTTGACAATTATAAATTTTCCATTTACTTGTCAATTTTGTTGGTAAGGATAAGAGTGTCCATTCATATATCCAGCCTTAAAATGACGGATGAATTAAAAAACTTAGCCTCGCAAGGTATCAATTTTTTATATGAAAAATTGTCAGGAACCTTAGTTAAATTAGTTAACTAAATTCCATTCAACTGCATTTGTTTTTCAGATTTAACAGGCTTATTTTTACACAAATTACTATACATAAATACAAACAATGCTGATGAGGATCCACCATCAAACTTAGCTAAAAAAGATACAACAGTTAAAGGGAAAAATCAAGCACAGATACACAAACCTAATATTCTGCATTTCATTTGGACAGGTGTATGTGTTATATGGCATTTCATGTTAAATTGTTGAGTCAGCTGATCAAATGTCAGCCTGAGAAAAGCAAATGCCAGGTCTTGGCTGATAACAATGATTGTTATGGGAACAAATTGGTTTCTGGATATTTGTGGATAACTTGCATTCTGCTCCTGGATACCAGCGGATAAGGTACAAATTCAGCAGCATTAGCAACACTGAAGGGCTCTTTTATACCACAATGCCCAGTAGAGGTGGCTCATGAAGTCTAAAAAAAGACATATATTAGCTGTAGTCGGTTCGGATCGAGTTCGGTTTGTAATCACACCTGAAACGAACCCCACCAGAGTTTGTTTGGACCACCTCTGAAAGTGAGTCTTGATCCAATTGTTTGTACCAGAATGTATTCAAACACCAATGAGGGTCCATTTAAAGTGACCCATGTATGTTGGGTGTGAATAGACCCTAAAACATCAATGCATATGGACTGTAGTACAGTCTATGCACTGAACATATGGTACCATCATATGTTTTGGTGAAGGAAAAGCAAACCAGGGAAGTGAAAGAAGATTTACAGAGCTCACCCATCTTCTGTGTCAAGTGAAACAATTTTACTTATGTGTGAAATCTTTCTTAAGAGCAAACAGACAGGGTTCTTCTGATTTATCTTTTTGACATTTGATCAGTAACATACATATCCATTCATTTCACAGGCTTTACAACAAACAAATAAGATTAGGGAGTAGCAAGAGTATTTGTCTTGTAATCCAGAAGTTGCCAGTCTGGGAGAGGGTTTGCTCTGAGTCGGAAGCTCAGCTGGAAGATGAAGCTTCACGGAGGAGCATTGTGGAAATTCTGAGAGCAAACATTTAGGAATCCCTGAATAGTTTCGACAGGAGAGTCAATGGTTCCTCCAATGTGCATGAATGAAAGAATCAAAGCAACACTCCAGGTACTGTATATTTCTGATGAGGGGATAGCATTACACCATGATATAAAGCTACAAAAAGTTGATCTTGCAAAGTATCCTCCTTCAAATGACCCACTGCTAACATCTTGGTGCCAAATACCACAGAACATGTTCAGGCATCTAGAAACCTAAGGAATGGGACTTTGTCAGATTGAATATTTAAGGTGAAAGACACAACGAGGCTAATGGCTATCATGTTATGCGACTGGTGCAATTTTAGACTTCCGTACACAATTAGAATGACAAAAGGGTAAGTTCATGTTCTGAACAAGCGTGACTCAGATTATATAACAATGGTATCCATACTGTTTCTCGTTTGTCTCCATAGTAGGATGCATCAAGGTTAAGTACCTGTGTGATGCAACAATATCGACCCACTTGAAAATTACTCAGATTTAAGGAAACAACTAACAATGGATTAATTTGCAAACCAAATTTATGGCACACCTCCTACAAAACAAGGTTTGGATTTCTTTTAAAGTAGGATTCTGTGAAGAAGTGAACCGTCGTTGATATCTTCACTGCAACCTGCAGTCACAGTTGATGGTTACTCACATTAATGTATGTGAAATAAAGAAACATTTAACATAATTTGGCAGAGAAACCATCTGATGCAAAATTGATGTGTTTAAAACTGAAAAATTTAAAGCAGTTCAACTGAACATTATTTGCATATTGCATAAAATTTCATCAGTCACTCTGACAAGTCAAGCATCACTTAATCTGGATTTTAATGCTTTTCATGTGGAAGCCAGTAGAAAATTCTGCCCCTGCTGTGCCCTACAGTCAGATCCAATTTGAGGTTGTTAAAAGTTTTTTTGATGTCAGGTAAGATACTAACTGTCCATAACCTCTCCACAAAACACCGCTTAAAGACACCTGAGCTTTTCCTCATACTGTATGTTACTTTGAACTACGTACGCCTTCTTGACTATCTAAGTTTGTAAAGAAATATGATTGTCATTGTCACCACCCCTACAGTTCCTAGCTTTTCTGCAGCTGATTTCTAGTTTTAGTTTTACATTTTTTCTCTCTGTCTCTCTGTGCCTGTTTCTCATTTCATTGCAGCGACTGTTGAACCTCTGTAGAAAGCCTGTAGGGGGCACAATGTCTCCATGCATGATCAGCAAAGCTCTTCTGTTAGGCCCATCAGCATGCCAGGAGAGAAACAAGCACACTGCCATGCCACAGAAATAGCAGCATGTGGCTCTATCAAACAGTTCTGGCTCTCTGCAACCTTGATGGAACTTCTTGCAAACCTGATACATGGGTTAAAGTGTTTCCTTTCTTTTTGCATATGGATTACATTATGGGTTGCACAAAATTCTGTAATGTATTCAACAGCTAGGTTTAGGAACAGTATAAGAGATCTGGCTCTATGCGAACTTCTGATCTAAGCTATGAGCACCCTCTAGTGTGAGATTGTCAAATGTATCAGAGTAATTAGACGAAGATGGGAGATGGTGGTCCTGGGAGGCAACCCTCAGACTTCACATCATTAACAATTGCTCTGCATTGATGTCTGACATTGATGTCACAGATCCCATGTTTGAAAACCTCACTGGAGGATTGATGCAACAAAAGAGCACATGAGTATTATCTTTAAAACAAATGAAAGAAAATGGCACACCTTCACAATCTATTGCCATGCAAGCACAAGTGGCTCCAGACTGCGTATTTAACTAAATAAATTATTTTAAAATGATGTCTCGGGTTCATAAGATTGTGTCATGATAAAATATCATAGAAGCACATCGATATATATATATATATATATATAAAACTTATCTGTTTTTTGCTCTGAAACTCAATGGAGTCCTTCAGGAAATGTAGTAAAGTAATCATAAGGCATAAAAAGGGTCACAGTTACAATAAATCACAGGGAGCCTCACAGCAGCTCCTTGATGAATATGACTCACTATGATGCTAATGGATGATGCAAATCACACAGTGTAATAACTTCAATACTGCTTCAGTCGAGCTTATTTTTTTTTCTTTTCTACTCGCTTTATGTCTTTTCTGTCTCATAATTGCAAACACTTTCAAAATATATACAAAATCTGCACACAGACTCATGGGTAGCTTGCGCATCTTTTATTCTGTCCAGCATTGACAGATTCACTTTGATAGACCCATTAAGACAAATACACAGATGGAAAATTGTAAAGGGAAATAATTCCCTCCAGCTATAATACAGCCTGTCCTTTTACCTTCATTCATGATGCATTCTGACTGCATCACTTTCCTTTCTAAATTCTCACTTTTCTATCTTCAGTCTGTTCCTCCATGTCATGTAGACAAAATGAGGGAAAAAAAAGAAAAGTAAAGAATACTGAAATTCAACCTGTTCGGCTGTTCTTTCAGAAGAACAACCGAAAGAACATATAGCTATTGTTTCAACGCTATATGAAAACAATAGCGTTTAATTATGAGAGAAAGTTAATCAAATGAGAGTGGGAGTGGAAACGGACAGGTTTCGCAAGGACATGTCCATAAGTGCGCGGTTATCAAAACAGACAAAAAAGAAAACGGGAACTCTTTCCTTTCCTCTACATTAGCGTAAGTTGAACACAAGAATAAGTTGGATTTCTGTTTGTTTTTTTTGTGGCATTTAATATGGTTTCTTTCAGTGAAATTTAACATGGATATAATGACTTTATCAATGTTGTGTCTGTATATAATATGACAAGATATCATAAAGGAACAAAGAACTCCACCTATTAGCCTTCACTGCAGGTTTTTTGTGTTGATGGGCTTGTTTCGGCCAGCTTAATTAAAGAAGAACATTCTTGTATTTTTAGATGTGTTGTGACTTTATCATTTTGATTCAGGTTGAGATTTATAGCACATCAAAATTAAGTTGATAAAATCTTGGTTCTCTACCTGCAAGTGTTTTCCATTTCTGCTGAGTCAGGTCGAAGTGTCAGACTTTGGTCTTATAGTACTCAGGGATTTTTTTTTTTCTGTATGACTTCACCAATCGATGATCAGAAACGGAATTATATGTTTGTTTGCCTCCTTTATAGCACATTATTCAAACACCTAAAATACATTTGGAAACCATAACATTTCCATATATAGATTTCTTGCACAGAATAACGTAACACTTGCATCAACGATGATTGTACCCACATTTTGAAGTGAGACACTGAGTCCAACAATAAATAAAGTATGTGCGCTAACTAAGAATATCTGAAATCTGGACCGATTAGACCAAATGGATAATTGTTCAATTAGAGTGAAGTGTTACTAAACTGCTTAAGTCTCAAAGAAAGCAAACATAAGCTGTGATGACCCAAATCTTCCTTAGTGCATCTCACACTTACGCTGTCACCATGTTCACACTCAGCTCTGTGGAAACACTTCCAGGCGCACATCAAGCACACTCTCAACTTGGTGATGAATCATTCATTTGGAGGCACATGAAATAACAAATTGTGTCATTTCACTTGCTGCTTGGCTGAATCCAATCACTTCTCATATTACTTGTAATATGAAATTATGCAGATAGTCTAATCTTTCTCGCAAACCCTTGGCTCTCTGTAGTTTTAAAAGCCACTTGTGGAGACAGCGTACAAATGTGCCCACGAACAAAGCAAACAAGATAGTCAATATGGTCGATACAAGACAGCCATGGTGCCTATCCAGAAACACTCTGTAAGTAAAGCTTTACTTGTGTGAGACCAGTAAATAATTTGCTGTAATGTGATCAAGAAAACCATTGTGTTGTCTTTTGTATTACTAAATCCTGTAACCTTAATTACGGCAATGTGGTGAAGCATTTGTACCCTATTAGATTTATTGTTTCTTGTATTTTTTTGTCACATTTAAACCTTTCACCTGATTGATGTTTGTTTTTTTTTTTTTTGAAACAAATAATCAAAAAATATTCTTCAAACGATGATTTAACCGGTTATTATCCTTTATGTACCGTAAAAGAAAGAGAAGAAGCCTAATATTGAGATAAGAGTTTAAACAAAAATAGAAAACAATAAAATAAGTAAAAAGCTCCACGATAAAGGATTTAAATAATATGGCAAGACCTTAATACCAATAATAAAACAGTAATATTTAGAAAGTACACATAAATAAATACTCAAAACACAAACACATGTGGCTCATGAAAGTGAGAGCCACAATCCACAAATGGAGAACATCACATCTGGTGTTTAAACTGACACAGCCTGCCAGAAAAGAAAAGTTATATATTGTGATGGTAGTGACATGATCTTTAGCTGCGTTGATGACTTGGGACCTGGACAAGTTTCTTTAACTCATGGAACTCTGCTCTTTACTCTGCCATTAGTGCACCAGTGGTATACAGCAGGACAATGATAGAAAAGACAACAGTAAGTTGTTTTTTACAATTTACTGTTGTAAAGACAATACAAACCTTCGCATCACCCTGAAAAACAGATGACTGGATTTATTTTAAAACAGTATTTTGGGGTTACTCTGGTCATCCCTTCCTGGTATTTGTTTTATTATCTGGAACACTTAAGTGTAGCAAAAAAGCAAAAAACCAAAACAAATAATTATGGGCCAGACACTTTTTCAAAGAATTGATCCTCCACGCAATAGCATAACAAAATGTCCCTGTTTTATGCCAAGTTATGTGCATATCTCATCATTCTTTTTGGTGTGATTGCATACCCCTCAGTCCAATAGCATTTACTGTGGTTTATGCAAAGAGTGCATGCAGTCACACAACACCTGTATATAGTACTGCCTGTTCTCCTTTGTTTTTCTCTTTGTCTTCCTACAAAGCTGATGAGACAGGCCCTGTCAGCCTGAGTAATGACAGCTGATCTCCCAGACTTAAAACAGCAGTGAGCCTGCAAGGCGGAGGCACAAACAAGGAATAGGAAGAATACACCAAATCATTTGCCTTTGTCTTGCTTTGCCTTGTGAGCTCGCTACCTTTTTCTCCCCTCAGCTTGATGCCCTTGTTTTTTTCCAAGAACTAACTTAAGCCTCCCAGTTATGTAGTGCTCGGGGTCTGCGGCCTCTCCATTCACAGCCTATTAGCACAGGCAGGCCCCATCACCCAGCTCAGCCATGCATGTGATGGACCCTCTGTAATACAAATTGTCTGCACCACTTACGGCAGCTCCAGCAGAGAGCAAACATGACAGCCATTAATTGGCCCGGCCTTCGGTCTGGGACAGGCTTGAGGAAGGAAAAAGAGCGAGAGATTCTGCTGCACAGCAGAGGAAGAATGAGCCAGAACTATAGGAGCTGGAAGGATGAGACATGTGGAGTCACTAAGGTGCAGGAAGATGGGAAGAAGGGAGAGAAAGACTTTTTATTAAGGAGATGGGACAAAATTGTCAAGAGTGGAGAGGAAAGGGTATCAAAGATTTGGGGTGACAGAGAGAAATCCACAGAAATGGGGGCAACTGAACCTGATTAAATCTTCTTCTTTCTGACAAAAGTTTCTCAGAATTTTCACAATGTAAATTAAGAAGTTTGGAAAAAAGTGTTTTAAATTTAATAAGGTTAATAGAAATATACCAGAAATAACAGTTTGTAATTGTTAAAGCAGTGACATTTTATATAATCTGAGTCAAGAAAATATCATTTTCTTTCCTTGAAATAAACTAAACAAATAATTAATATATTTTAAGTGATATGTTTAGTATATATTTGTCAATACAAAATGGTAGAGGGGTTAAAAGGTAAATTTGAAAAAAAAAAAAGAAGAAACCACATTTCCTCTCAATCCATGCTGGTCACATCAAATCTTGTTTTCTTTCGCAATTTCACAAAGTGTGCATGAAAAAGGAATTTGACCGTTTTGCAGTGCTGAAGTTCTGTTTGCCGACTGTGATTGGCAGTTTTTCCAGCTAAAATTCAATTTCACACACCCTGAACAAAAAACCTCTACATTTTTTTGGTACTCAATATTTCCCAAGAATAGAGAATCGGCTGTTTTTTCCTATCTACATCTCACAATAGAAAATATTTGGCCAGCCACATCTAGTATTTTTAAACCAAGAAAATGCAACAGTAAAATCAACTTAAACAGCATTTTTTGAGACCCTGAATAACCTTAAGACATAGAGAAAACACTAATAAGGAACAACAATGCACTTTTTCCACACAATAGAAAGTGGCAAAATGTCATATGTGTGCTGTATTTGTGTTTTGCTTGATTATTTTTACTCCAAGATTAATGCAACAGCTTTAAAATACAAAAGTGGTTTAAAAGTAATAGCAAACAAATGAAATTATTATTTCTTGGTAAGCTATGTTAAAATGTTCAGAATTCACAAACAATTATATTTTTTACACACTGGGGGATAGTTGCTTATTATGATGAACAAGAATGACCAAAAAGTCCCAGAGTCAGTACAAAAGGAACAGAATACTGTATATTTTAGTTCTTTTCCTGGATACCACACCCTGAATCAAGTAACAGTTTATCATCAGACTCCTGTAGCACTTTACATGCTGAGGTGGAGGTTTGACCATTTGAATCCAAAACTGGCATCACTGCAAATGGACAGCCCTGGTGACCCTTCAAGATTATCCCACCAGTCAATATTGCTTTCTCAATTTTAAGAAGTAGATTGCTGAATGTTTGACAAATTATATTAGTAATTCTGTCCTTTATTATACAAGGGGATGAGAAAGTCTCTGTTGAAATTCTGGTTTTGTAAAAACGTAAAAACTGGGAATCCTCTTCAGATTTTTTCCACATTTAATTCAGCATTAATTCTGTACATTGCAGCTGAACAGAACAAATGGTTTACAATGAAAAGTGGGGAAAAAAATGTGCAGGATTCTGGTTCCACCCTGCACACCCTAAGTAATACTTAAGAACATATTGATTTAATGCCAGCACTCAGTCTTGAGTTTTGTGAGTGATTGACCTGAAGTTATGTTCAGCTGTCTTAGCATGACTTTATTCAAATCTTCACATCTGTTAAATCATCGGTTTACAAACAGTTTTGGATCAAATTAATTCTGTTGTGCAAGGCAGTCGATAAACAATCCGCAGCACCATAAGATCATACATGGTTGGGTCCATATTTCTTACTTACTGAAATGAATCTGTGATCATCCACCACAGTTGTTTTTCGCGGACATCTGGGTTTATGCATTGCTGGGTTCACAAGTGCCTTATTTTTCAGGATGCAACAAACTGTAGATTATAGCAATTTCTTGGGTGTGGTTGTTCTGTTTTTCCATGGCTCATTTCCCCTGCATGGAGAGCTCCTTTAAATGGATGTTTGTTCACATCACAATCCTCCAAATGCAAGCACAGTACCATTAATTGATAGGAACTTAAGGAAGGAATTGTCCACACTTGCCCATGGAATAAATAGTTGTTGAGTCAATTGTTGTAATTAATTTGGATTCTTTTTAAAAGAGGGTGGCTCAGATTAAGGAAATAAAGTTCCTAAAATTGCCATTCAACTTTAGTGTGAATGCCCTGAAAAGAAATCCCATTATGTAGCTGTAATTGCAATGTGTGTAAAATTGTCTCTTTAAAGAAAAAGTGGACTTTTAACAATTATTTGCAACTTCTGAAAATATTGGCTATTTTTGTTTAATAATCTGCATCATCGTGGTACTCTGTCATTCATGTACATGTCTTTATTGGCTTTGTTTGAAATACCCACCTTCAATCTGTTTTCAGCTAGACTTGTAACAAGTCTGTGAACTGGTAAGCTTTACTTCTCAGCAGACACAACTGACTAAACAAAAAATATCTTATTACATGTTTAATACAAGTGATATCAAATTAGAAATATGCAATGCAGCTGTTACAGCTTTTAGATGATGACAAATGTAGCAACCAGACAAATGTACTCTGGGTAAGCATGAATTAATCATACACAACACAAATACAGAAGTGTTTAACTGGCATTACTAGCAGTAATACTAGCCTGAATTGAAAAATAAAAATAAAATAAATATAAAAAACTCAGACTTGTAATGTCTGGAAGTCAACACCAGGGGTCAGTGCAAGCCTAAGCATTTTTCTGGCTGAGTCTACAGATTATCTGCCTTTTCAGTGACATAAAAAACTCATCCTCTTATCTGATACATAGAGTCTGGAGAAAATCTGTCCTTGAGCTTTTGTAATTTGTTTTGTTTATGTTGGAGAATGTGAAATTATGTTTGAATGTCTCCTCAGTTCAGCGTCATCACTCTTCTTTAGTCATTTTAACAAGTTTCAGCAAAAGACTTTTATGCGTGTTCTTTTTATATTGTCAACATTTTCAAAAAAAGACCCTCAAAGCAAATCTCATTTCATGGCAGTGAGAGCTACAAGTGCTAGTCCGGTTACATATTGCAGACACCAATGGCTCTAACCTTTAATGTTTTGTTTCTGTGGTTTAGGAGTGAAATACAACTAATGAAAAGGAGACTTTTCAAGCCTTTTCACCTTGATTTAAATGCCCCCTTCCCTCAGTTCCACCCTTCCAACACAATACAACTAATGAAAAGGACACTTTTCAAGCCTTTTCACCTTGATTTAAATGCCCCCCTTCCCTCAGTTCCACCCTTCCAACACACACACACACACACACACACACACACTGTTCACACACAGATTGAGAGAGTTCTGTAATCTCTTAATCTGTCCAGTGAGAATCAGGGTGGGTGTGTGGTGCAGAGGAGAAAGCAGAGCTGTATGACCTCTGGTATATCCATGTGTGTAGCAAGTTAAGTTGTACTTGATCTTTGGACGATGCAATTTTAATGTTTTTTATAAGCAGGAAGAAATCTAAAGCATCCAAAACACTGTCCCCAGAGGACTGAAGTTAGACATCCCAGGTTTAGATCAAAGCATTAAAATGACTAAAATAAAAAAAACAAAAAACGATGTAATTCAGACTTCCTGCCAGTGGTTCAGGATGGATGGTTTTCATCCAATCGGATGGAGTTCGGATGCAAAATTTCAGTCTGTACGTGTTCAAAGTTAATAGTTAATAGTTAATAGTTAATAAATTAATAGTCTTGTTCTTCTACAAGACTATTAATTTAAACTGTTGACCTGATGCTTATTTTTTCACAGCAGCTATAGTTGCCAAGAAGCATTTAAATGCTGTAAGAAAATATCTAATATTTACTATGCAGAGCAACCTTCACCCATTCAGGCTTCAGAAACTGCAGTAACGTAGGAAATCATATTACTTCTCTAATCGCTTGATTGTCTCTTCTCACCGGCATAAACATATTTAGCATTCTGCAGTTCAGGCTGAACACTTTGTTAGCAGATGTTGCTCTGAGTGCTCTCCGTGCCAGTCAGCACAAGCCAGAGTTTGAGACAGATGCAAGAAGACCTCAGTGAAATCTTAGCTGGAGGTAACGAGATGCTGCAACAAGAATCCCTTATTTATGCACTAAATCGTTTCACTAAGAGAATGGTTTATTCATGAAATAAAGAAAACTTGCTCTGTGGGCGGACGATCGAGTGCATTATGTCTGCGGATGACTTGCGTGTGTGTGTACTGTCACTGCATGTTTGGAGAAGAAATTTTCAAGTAAAGCTAAAATCTTTACTTGCAGTCAGATTTGAACAAATCAACCCCATTGGCGGTTGATGTGTTACTGTTTTTTTTATTTTTATTTGAATGATTTGAGTGATATGATTCATTTAAAACTCAATTAACTCGGTTTTTCCTATTTCAAAGCAATTACATCCAATCAATCCTATGACTCTGTGAAATCAGTTTGAACACCTTTGCTGAATTCAGATGAGCCAGGAATAAATTATAAAAAAAAGAGAGAGAGAGAGAGAGAGAGAGAGAAACAATGTTTGCCTTTCAGTTGTTGGAAATCAAGTCAAGTGTTTATTGCAGAGCAGGAATGAGATTAAGGTGATTTCAAAGGGGAGGAAAGAAATGAGAGCGGATATTTCATGACATTACATTAAAACAAAACACACACAGACACACAAAAAGGAGCGAGCTGTGTTTGCGTGCAAGCGTTTTCCTGTGCACACAGAAATCAAAGGGTCTTTGAGGCGCCTGAGCTGCATCTGCATCGAGGCCTTCGGTTCTTTAAGCCAGAGAGTGTTGTGTTGCCATGGAAACGCCTGTTGAGCGAAGGTCCTATGAATCTTTCAGTATCTCCCCTCCGTTAGCAATACTCCATCTCCCCCCTTCTCTTCCGACTACTTGGGATCTTTTGATAACCCCCCCACAACATACAAAACTTTTCACAGCGGAGAGAGCATCCAGTCGCTGGTAAAATTGTTGAGAGGGAACGAGTGGGAATACTGTCACGTTATTGAGAATCAGATGGATTCAATCTCAGCGCCCAAAACAACAACAACAACAAAAAAAATGGAACCAAAGAAAATAAATAAATAAAACTGGTGCAGCTGTATGAACAGAAACAAATAGGGAGATGTCAAATAAAAACAAATGCTGGAAAAATACTTATTCTAGCTAGGCAAACACTGCGACAACAATCTGACCATGACAGCTGGAGTTAATTATGAAATTGTCAACGAATATCTTTTCTATTTTTGAGGGGTACAATTACACACTCGCATGACAAGACATCTCCAAAATGAGCTTAAGCAACCAAAAATTATTTACTAAATTTAAATTTAACAACCTGGTCTCAGCGCTAAGCAAAAAGGCCCACTTCATATTTTAAAGGGTTCAGGAAAAACAATAACGTCGCTGAGTTCTGTGAGGAACAAACTCAGAGGTTTGTTGATGAATGTGACAAGAATGTAGACAGCAGAATCAATATTTCATCTGAATGAAAAAATAAGCAACATGGAGATGTTCAGGCAAATACAGGCAATTTAAATAATGTGAGGCATGCACAAATAGAAATAGCTACTTTTGGTTTTACTTTTAGGTTTATAACACATCACATTCACATTTGATTTGTCATTGGTTTTGATTTTATAGTAGAAGCAAAAATGTTCTACTTGTTCAGGATTGAAAACTTTCCAAATGGACAAGTGTCACGTTTGATGAGGAGCAGTCTGTGTTCCAGCCGACGGAGTATCTATTAAGAAATCAGGCCAAAGAAGTTGAACTGTGATTCAGTGCTGAGTGATAAGATAGTATGAGTCTGTGTGACCTATGAGTCAGTGCCTCAAACTTTTTCTTGCAGTATTCTCTGTATTTACTTCTATCCATGTTTCTATTGATTATAGACCGATTTTCATTCCTGTGCCCCTCAGCATGCTGGTTAGATTTACGGAGGCGAGTGGCTGTCTTGTCACTATACTTTCACATCAGAGATTTGGATCTCTGCACCTCCCATAACTAGCATGGATCTCTTAACTGATTCTCTGATTAATGCCATTTTTGACCGGCTTGTCAGTTTTGGTCAGGGGTCAGCAACCTTTGCTATTCAAAAAGCAAATCTCCATGACTGACAGAAATTGCCTACGACCACAAAAAAAAAAAAAAAAAAAAAAAAACCACACGAGCCTTATAGAAAGTTTTTCTCTCAATATGGAAAATGTTTACAAAGAAAATCAAATTTCCTTCCACAAAACAATCCATATTTATAGAAGAGAATAAAAAACATGTAGGTTGTGGTATTATGACAAAAAAAATACATGAACAATCAAAGAAGATTTTCATGTATTTTTGTGGAATTCATTCTTAATATGTTGAATGAAAACACACAGAATTCCCACCTTTTGTTGTTACCTTAATATTAAAAAACATTGTAGAGTTCCACATCAATAGTGACAAAAACTAAGAGCGACTTTGGAAGGCCGATGGAGAGAGACGAGGCTGGAGTCAGGTTGCAGATCCCAGTTTAGGTAAACAGCTACGCCTCAGTGTTTGTACTTTTGCCATACTATGTTTTTAAATGAGGAGGTATCTGAGATGTGAAAGCTTAGGCTATTGTTTTGCATCAAACTTCTCAGCCTTTCACTTGTTGCTGGAAATGGACACCAGCACCCCCTGGAGATAGACCCAGATAGAAAAGTGATGAATATATATATAGCCATCCATTTTCTGTTCACCCTTGTCCCTAACGGGGTCGGGAGGGTTGCTGGTGTCTATCTCCAGCTACGTTCCAGGCGAGAGGCGGGGTTCACCCTGGACAGGTCACCAGTCTGTCGCAGGGCAACACAGAGACATACAGGACAAACAACCATTCACACACACACTCACACCTAGGGAGAATTTAGAGAGTTCAATTAACCTGACAGTCATGTTTTTGGACTGTGGGAGGAAGCCGGTGTTAGGATAATTATGTATTGTTATCATTCTTACATTTGTAGATTTACTAGTTTGTTTTTCATTTATATGTTTAGTATTCACACCCTAGAAAGGAGTAGTTGTTAAACTGTGTGAAAGACAAAACTTGCTTTTTCCCTAGACCTTGAAGCTGCAGCTGCTCTCTAATCTAGGGATACTCCTTAAAGGGCCGGTGTGTTAGTTCCTGTGTTATCTTTCTCTATCTTCTTTGAGTTATTACCTTTACATTCCTTTCTTGCTCTGTTCTGTAATAAAAAGACTTGTTCTGATGCAGAGAGTCAGAACGCATGGTGAACACCTTGGAGAAGTGGTTTGCTATGTTTTCTCCTTCTGCAGAAGCTTGGTTGAAAACTCATAAACGTTGTCTGTGGTTCTCTTTTTATGTAGGTTTAGAAAATACCTATCAGCCGGAGAACCCGGAGAGAACCCACGCAGGCACAGGGAGAACATGCAAACTCCATGCAGAAAGACCCCGGGCCGGGAATCGAACCAAGGACCTTCTTGCTGCAAGCAACAGCTCTACGAACAGCGCCTCTGTGCAGCCGATGAAAATATAGGATTGAAAACTTTCCAAATGGATATATATATATATATATATATAATAAAAGTTACATACTCCAGCTTTAATATAACCATTTGCAATCAGCTTTATCAGATTGCTTTTTTTCTGTTTGTGGCAGTGAATATGCTGAATTTATTAGTCTCACTTGCAGGTCACATGACAGTCTGACTTGTTTACTCTGTGCATCATTTTCAAAGAATCCTTAACTGCAAACAGCAGACTTGTTTGTTTGTGAACTGCGGTAAGCGTAGATTTTCCAACGTAGCAAACAGAATCTTCTTGGACATGCCTTAACCACAGTTTTAGAGGTTTTCATTATGAACATTGAAATGTTTCCCAAATTCAGTGCTCAGCTGATTTTGAGCCTTGCCCACCAGTTGAGCATTCTGGGAAATCCAATCTCCCTTTCATCAAAAAAAGCAAGGTTTCATTTTGTTGGACAGCCTCACTCTCAGTAGTGGAAAAAAAAAATACCCTGAAGATCAAACTCAGATGAAGAAGCTTTACTCCATCTTTTTCATTCTTACCCTTGGGGACTTGATCTAAAAATCAACTCAAGAACTGAGATATTTATTTTTAGGGCTACTTTACAAAAGCCCCAAGATTACAATAAAAACACAAAGAAAACAAACAAAAGAAAAACACACATATTGTAAATATATAAGTAATTTTGCGTGTTCCTCCTTTTGTTTTGTTCAAATCCATCCACCAGTACTGCAAGTATATTTATGCCACTCAGCTTTAGATAACATGCATACATTCCATTTCAATCACCTTCTTAATATCTATCTTACTTGAAAAATGTTGGTGGTTAAACAGCTGACATTGGTATGCATGTAAGTGTGCTCCTACAGTTTGACTTGGAGATTAATGAAATAGATTTTTCTTTTAAAATGGTGACATTACAGCAGTAACAGCTATTGCAACACTCAAAGCTAGTTTGAATTTTTTACATTTGCAACCGTTTATAATCCTACATTTATACATAAATTGTGACATGACTTCTGTTTCAGTGGTTTCTTATGCATTGTAGCTTTTAATTATATGATTAGTTTAATCTGTCCAACTATCATCCCTTTGTCAAAGGTGCAGGTGGGGATTCCGGACTAAAAGCCTCCAGGTCATTCTGAATAAACCCAAGCTGGGAAAGACCTGTGAGTTCTAGACTGTTTCCAGCGTCTTAACCTTGCACAGAAAACCTCCAAAGGGAAGTGTTCAGGAGGCTGATGCGTGTCTTTGCGACTGTTTGCAAGCAATTCTTAACCTTATCAGCTTGGTGTCACACACAAAACAGTTGGACGTGAACACTGTTTCCCGCTGAGCAGTTTACTGTGCAACACCGAGTCGTAAACATTTATCTTTGCATGGATCAATCAATCAATCAATCAATCAAATTTTATTTGCATAGCACATTTCAGCAGCAAGGCATTTCAAAGTGCTTTACATCAAATCAAACACAAAACCACAATGCAACATAGAACCAACAATAAAAACACAACATCAAGTCAGATTCCGTCAATTGATTACCTTTCAAATACAACTCTAAATAAGCGGGTTTTTAGTTGAGATTTAAAGGAAGTCAGTGTTTCAGCTGTTTTACAGTTTTCTGAAAGTTTGTTTCAGATTTGTGGTCCATAGATGCTGAATAAAGCCGGATAAAGCCTGAAAAGATCAGCTTTGAGTCCATATCAACATTACAAGAGTTGTAATGCCGTGGTTTCCTGACACCACATACTCTTGTGGATCACCTTGTGGGTTCCACACAGTTTTTATGCACATCTCATGCATATCACACTGTTCAGATTCAGTGGAGAAAGGTTGCTCTTCCAATATGCGGAATATACAAAATGATAAACATTTTAAATTAAATTTTAGTGATAATAGACATGGATGTGCTGCTCTCCAGAGTTGGCCTCAATCACTAAACAGCATTTAAAAATATTTGTTTGTTTTCTGTTCCTGGTTTATCCTGCTAAATGTCATGGATGGGCAGGATCATATTACAGCTGCCAGCAGATGGCTGCCATAAATGGATAGGACAATCAACAATCTGCACACCTTCCTGTTTTATTCATACAGATTTTAGTGAGTTTGAAATAACTTTGAAAATAAAACTTCTATGGAAGTTTTCAGCAATAATGAGCAGAAGAGATGTAAGATTTTTTTTTATTTGAGCTACATCACTTTTATACATTCAACCTTTATGTTTTTAGGTAACCTAAGGGTAAGCAGTAGCTGGATGTATAATCTTATAAAGTTGTCTACAGCTGCATAACTCTCACACAGCAACTTTAGGGGTTATGGTATATATTTTCCACGTCACCTTGTAAAACTGTAATACTCACTCATTGTTTATCTCCATTTTGGTCTCCCTAAGGGAAATATATAACACCATAACTGTTACATATGGTTTTGCAGTTTCAAATGGTAAGGTGCTTTCTGGAAACAATCCAAGCTTGTTCACTAAAAAAGAAAAAGAATAATCTATTGTGCCTGGTGGTGCAGGAAACAAGGCTGATGAAAGCTGTCTGAAAGAAACAGCATAGCTGTCAGAAAAAAAAATAAGAAGAATCAGTGATATATCTCAGTGGGATCATGAACACCACACATCGTACACCGATGTAAGAATTTAGATTAATAGTCACGTTACGAGCTGATCCAGCAGAACATTTGAGAAAAGTTTTCTTTAGATTGAAAACTGACCATAAAAAACCCTGCAAAGTTAATAAACTATGCATTTTAGTCCATACTGCAAATTACGAACAACCTAAATCTATGGGTTTAAAACAAGACAAAGATTCAAAATAGGACAAACTAAGTTGCTGTTCAGATGTTAGCAGTTGGGTCAGTAACTTTTATCCTGGCCATTAAGTCAGTATCCTGCTTAAATCCAAGACTTCACTAAAGTTTTTAACAGTCTCATACGTGTGATACTTTCCCTTAAGTAGTAAACAGATGCAGATTAAAACCAAAAGGTCTCTTGAGCGAAGGGTTTGAAATGTTTGCACAATTCAAACCCTTGTTCTTTGCCTTTAACTTTAGCAGGAAGGTCCTGGGCTGGAATTCCAGCCAGGATTGGTATACGCAGATTATACCTGGGCACAATACCTTGCCTGCTAAGCTAAGTGGGTTCTCTAAATATCCCTCAGGTGTGTGTGCAAGTATAGTTGTGTATGTCTGTGTAGTCCTTTGATAAACTGATGACTTGTCCTGGATATACATTTGTTTCGACCAATGACAGCTGAAGACAAGAATGAGATCCCTGACACCCTACACAGATACGCTAGCAAAGCATACATAATGAACAGACTCAATATTGTTTGTTCTTAATGACATTACTGCCATGCTTATGTCAAAATATAAGCGATGCACTAAAATGTGCCTGTTTTGATTCAAAAATGAATAAGCTTTTGGGTTTTCAATCAATTGCAAAACTTCATATCAATACAAATTTAAAGTGAACTTTTACACTCAGGCCTTTCATTAAACTGATCCCAGTTCAAAACCAGTGCTGGTGCTACAGAAGTTTTTTTTTGCCTTCACCACTAAAACTATATGCTCTCTCTGTAGAACCGTTTAGTTAGGGCAGAGGAAAATGTTCCTTTTGACTGGCACTGGAGGGGATTTTACTGAAACTGAAAAGGAGTGAAAATGTTTGACATCAACAAGGTGCGCTGTTAAAAAAAAGTCTTTAGCTAGTTTCACTTTGATCTGGATTTAACAACCCTGAGTCAAAATACCATTGCCATAACAGACCCCCGCTATTATTTTTATATACCACTCATCACATATTTTAGATATAGTACCTCTCAAAAGTGCACAATCCAGGTAATATTTCAGGTTTTTGATAGATAAAAATCTAACCTTGAGAAACCATTTCCAAACCATCTCCACTTTGGATGTGACAAATAGCCTGTACAATTCAGCTAAACAAAACATCCGCCTCTTGCAAAAAATCCTTTTAAAAAATATAAAAGCTGGAATAACCTGATTGCGCAAATGTGAGCAAACTTTGTTGAAGCAACTTTTGACTCAATTCCAGCATTTAATCTTTGGAGGTTCGGACCAGACATCAGTTGAAATGGCTCTATTCACCTAAGTTTAACAGTCCCTCAGTTTTTTTTTCTTTCTTTTTACTTCATTTAACTGAAGCAACAGTTTGCAGAAAAGATAGAAATGTGTGTGTGTGACCTGAAGAGGGCTATAGACAAAAGATGTCCTCAAAATCTATTAGATTTGAAGAAGTTTTTCAAGGACAAACATTATCAAGCCTAAAATTGTAATGGTGACTGGCATTAACCAAAACAGCCCTTCTCCATTTTTGATTTAATTCTCAAATTATATCAAAAGATGTTTGAAAAAAACTGCCAGCTTAAGCCTGTGCAAACAGATTGTGTTACAGTTTTACATTTATGGTTTTCAGTTATACATGATACATGTCCTGTTAGAAGTGAAAAAACATTTGGAAATGATTTATCATGCTCTTTCACACATATTGCCCTGTCATCACAGTTGCCATTGTTTGCTAAATACATACATAGTAATTTCAAAAGATTTTTAAAATCACAGTCTAATGTTTTTGAATTAATTGTAGTTTTATCGATGTTTATGAAATCACATTTCTGAAATATGCATACCAGAGGAAGGATCAAACATTCCCTGTCTTTAGTCATGTAATTGTGAAGCTTTCTGCTGGTTCTCCGAGTATCCTAACTTTCTTTTTATAGAACAATTTTAGAACTTGGTGTTGCATTAGTCTCTGTTAAAAACTGAAACTGCATTGGTCAAACAACCCTGAAAGATCTAAAGGTCGCACTCATACATATAAAACCTTTGTTCATTTGCATATCTACTATTCAGTACTATTTTTGATTGGCTGGGAGGTAGCATAAGGATTGGCTTGCCCAGGGTGCCATTCATGCAAGAACTATGACTGGTCTGAGTCGTGCCTTATTTCCTCTGTGGAGCTGTGCCTCAATAAACCCTGCCTACACTGTTCATACCTGTCTTTGTGCTTTCATTTACTTTTTAGAGGGCATCATTAAGAGCTACTGCTCATTGGGGAAAATTTAACCAAACTTTAGATGGGCCTCCAATATCATGTGCTCAGTAACACCTGGGGATTTTTGTCATCCCGTCATGAAAACATAGGAGAAAACACCTACAAGGAGTCAGAGTTCATATTAAAGAAACAAAAACCCATGGACCACTTCCACGGCAATATTATCTCATTTCATCCGTAAGCTGGGTGAGTTATATTCTTGGTGAAGAGAATTTATATTTTATAGCAAAGCAAAACCTAGTAGAGTAAATCCTCCATGACTTGAAGTTGAAACTGATTGGAGATAAAGATGAAAAAGACAGATAATTCCACTCTGAGCTGGGAGTGTGATGTAGAAAATCCCTTGCAAATCTGAACTGCTCACAGAATGACAAAATTTCAAACCTCATCGGCCTGAGATATCAAGCTTAGGTTGTGTTTTTGTGTAAAGAATCCCAACATTTCCATTAAAGGATAGAAATTAAAAAGAATGTCTTCGTGTTACGACCTCCATTTTTTCTGCTGGCTATTGTACCAGTGAAAATTCGAAGATACGCCTTATTTATTTGATTACAGATATATTTTAGCAGAGTTGGTATTGCCACAGGATAAATTCAAAGGGAAAAAATAGCTCTACTTCCTATGATTACATTTTAATGTATTACTGAAGCGTATTACCATGAGCACCTCTTTTCTTACATCGTCTTACGACAGATCGAGAAGGCAGACAGGAGGAATTAAGAGCCTCAGAGATGCCCTAAGAGACAGAGAAACAGTGTGAGCAAGAGAACACATTGAAAGATGAATGTGTTTTCTCTAATTAAAGCACATGATGGGTTATCATTATTACTAATAGATATCACTCACAGACAGTTGGTGAAATGAGCTATTATCTCTCCATGTGTCAATTATTAAGCGACCGCAGCAGATTTATTTGTTTTCTCCTGTTTGTGCTCTTTAGCAGCAGTGAGACAGCCATTTTTCAAATGCAACCCCCAGGAGGAACAGTTTCTTTGAGCAAAACTGGAAACAAAAAATTCTATGTCTGTAAAAATGTGTGAAAATGCAGGGAAACATCAAGTAATTAAGCTCTGTCAACTAGTTGGAGTTTAAATTCAAAAAGGGAATGACTAATCAGTTCATTGAGGAGGCCAAGAAAAGGGAAGATCTCCAGGCATTCCTTCTTGTGTTCATTAGAACATCCTGGCACTTCTCTATCTACATTTACATCTAAAAAAACAGATGCAGAGGCCTTGAAGTTTTTTTTTTTTGCAATTTTGTTTCCTTGTAGTTGGCTGGGGGAATTCATCAGAGAGAGACAGGAACATGATCTGACAGAGAGGAGACTCATTCAAAGTGGTTGTTCTGATCAAACTCTGACACCAAAGCCAAACGTCACTAAAAAAAGTTTGATGCTTGAACAAATTTGCCATTTCTAGAGTATCTGAAGACATCAAAACATGTTGCAAAAGAAAAATCTGATGACAAATTCTGGCTTTTGCAACATGTTTATATTTTATAGCAAAGCAAAACCTAGTAGAGGTAGAAAGTGATAGAGACCTAAAACTAAAACAAGAGCTTGAAAATGTGTTTCTGTGGTACGTTTATGAGCAGTCAGTATTATATGTACAGGTATGTAATTTTTAGTACAATTAGAGGCAGCATGTCATTAATCTATGCTAAACAGGTGACTGAAGCAACAAAGAGGAGTAAAAAAGTGTTGTTTTCTAAAACTTTATTGTCCAGTTGGTTGGATATTACCAGTTTGCTTGTTTGAATCTGGAAGTCTCGCAGGTTAAACTTAATTATTGTCTGTCAGTACAGGGATGAAGGTTCAGTGTTATATAAACACTCCATGATTGCCATAATATAATAAGTCACTTCAAGCATTAAGTATGCTGAGGTGACTGAGGCTCATAATATCCAATACAGACAGACCATCAGTGCTGCAACAAATTATTATCTTTTACATAATTTTCATGGTATGGGTGCACATCAGTCAGACTTAACATTATGACTACCTGCTGGCGACCCAGGGGTAGAGAGGCTTTGTCCATCCCAAAAGGAAGAGCTGACCAAAGCTGCAGAGGTTTAGTAAGTGCTGTCAATTGCTGTATCTTTTTCTAGTTCTGTCTTCTCTTTGTAGAGGCTAAGAAAATACCCACTTATGAATACAAAGTAGGAAAACCAAAAAAAAAACAAAAAAAAAACAAAGAAAGATTTGTACACCTTGTTGCCTGTATCATCTGTATCAGGTGTTATGTGGGTGAAATTTAAATGCTAGAAATTTAAATACTCACTGCATTGCACTCACATGTAATGAAGTGAATAACTTTCCTGCTTCCCGTTTTTGATCATGTTAAAAGACAGGTTTCACAAAGAGAAAAACAAATTGCATATATAAATATAAATAGTGTTTCTGCAGGGTTATCGCACTTTCATTTGAAAGAGATTCTGAATCATTAAGTATTTGATGCAGAATGAAATAAGTGTTTGATTTGTGCACACGCACACACATTAGTTTGCGTAGCAGAGCAAATATTCCTGGAGGATATTTTAAATAAAACTAACAGTCAACAAATCACATTGTTTTTATCTAAAACAATCAAAGCAATGTCTTTGTTATTAAGACACTTACATTGTTGTTGATTTTAAGCGAGAAACTGCATTTAACCTGAATGGATTCAGCAGAAGCAGAATCCCGTTTGTTCTCAGAATCACGTCCTAGAAGTGCTCATAACACTGTGTTCACTCTGCTTGAGCATGCAATCCCAGCAGGGGGGCTCAGATATTGACACATATATGTCACTGACTTAATACTGAGCAGACCGGTCTGCAAGAGGTTGCCCTCCTTCTTCACAGTAAATAAACCTTTTTCTGTCTCTGTTTTACCCCACATGAACAAGCAACAATGCTTTGCCAACACAATGTAGTTGCTCTGTAAAACAATCTATGTTTTCAGGTCAAATCTGCAGAGCTGTTCCCTGAAAATACTGAAATCTGCACAGCCTGGCTGAAGCAGGATTCAATGTTATAAAGTGATGATTAGGCCCTTAGTAATTTCTTCACCAATCTCTGTAACGGTCCTCTAAAGACTTCTCCTACGCACTCTCTCTTGCTGACCTGACACTCAAGCTGATTTCATAAAACACCTCTTCATTACTGCAGGTGACGTCCAATTTCAGGAGCCAGAAACAACAGAGAGCAGATGAGTTAAATAGAAGAAGGAGACCGACAGACATGGTGAGCTGACACAACAAGCTTCTATTGAAAAAAAATCTATGCAATCATTAAAGCTTGAATAGATGGCCCAAGCAACATTTCAGGCTTATTAGTCACAGTTGGGACATTCAGACATGACATAACGAAATATCCTATGGCTCCCCACATCATCTCGCTTGGAACAGTGGGTTGCATTGTTTCACAGTAATGGCAGGTCTGGTTATTTCTCTGTGGTACCATCTGATTCATTGCTTAACATCACATGGTGGGCAGTAAACCCTTCATAATGGATGTGTACCTAATCCAATAATACGACCTTCTGCAAGCCCTCTTTGTGATCATGCTCCATTGATTTCTGGTAATGCTGCATAAGGCTTATGCCTGAAATTCTTCCAATGAGGCTTAATTAAAACCAATCTGCTAAAAGATTTATTCACAATTATCATAAATGTTTGATGACTCATGGCAGCACAAACTAATTCTGACCATTCTTCACGGACGTTTAGCTTAGTTGACCATGACCAGGCTATGCTTGATGATTATGGTCTAGGTGTTGCTCATTTTTATGGAATTAATTGCCAGCCAAATGTTGTACAATATAAGCCATATTTTCCAAACTGTCCTTGAGGAAAAAAATGATCTCTTCTCATAAATAAAGACTCAACACTCAAGTTTCTGTGAAGAGTCACATGATTACTTAAAATGAAATTGAGCATTCTCCCGGATAGCAGAGGGTGCCATCGAAACAACTGAAATGTGGCTGAAGGATAAATAAGGAGCAGTTAGGTCAAAGGAAGACTAATTTGTCAAATAAATAACTTAAAAACTGTCCATCTAACAAAAAATGCATTGATGAATCAAAGCATGTTAGTTATAATAGTGTGTTAAATTTAAACGGAATGTTCATATTTCATTATATAACCAAAAATAGTCTGCAAAAATGTGACTCAACCTGACTTTGTCTGTGCACTTTTTTCCAAGCCTTGATACTGGAGCTACCAGTCCCCCCTGATGGAAAAAAACAGTTTGGCAATGGCAATATTCTCAAAACTAGAATTTTATCTTACTTGAAAAATATAAATAAATCACATGTATTGGAGAAGAGATAATTTTGTTCTCAAGGACAATTTGTAATAGGTTTTATTTGTGTGTAAAATGTTTTTTTTGCAACAATTTGGCATAGTTAGCCGCCTGCAGTTTTGAGCATGCTCACATTTGTGCACATATCCTGCACTCCCACATTTGTTGCTATTGCTATTTATTTTAAACCATTTTAGTGATTTTATTTATTTATTTATTTTACCAGCGGTGGCATTAAATTAGGAGGATGTATGAGAATAGGGATTCCAAGCTTTTTCTGCCAATTTGTAGGCATATATATTTACATTTACATTAGTCTTCATTGCATGAACCGCAGAATGTCTTTATCCCAGTTGTCTTAGTCAAACTAATCATCCTGGTCATGCAGCTTTCTGGCTGCTGAGCTCGCCGTTTCAGTTTCATGCCTCCCACAGTGTGAACTCATTCTTATCCACATGTGTCCACTCAGTCTTCACTGCTGGTAGCTCAGACAATGCTTTGCCAATATAAACACATGGCCCACTTGTTAGTACAAAGAAGACAGATGAGTGAAAACTGTGTTGGTGGAATGCATAAAAATTTGTGCTGCTCATCACGGAGGCTGCCACATATTTAACGACCCATCATCAAGGTCTAAGGACTACCTACTCAAAATGTAAAAATACTTAAAAGTTATATCTGATTTCTAAAACTAGAAGACTCTACGATGGACTGCTGACCTGTCCAAGGTGTGCCCTGCTCTTGATCAGTAACTCCTGAAGTTCAGCACCATCCTGATTACCCCCTAACAACATCAATGCAATATATGTGATTATACACAATTTATAGATAATATAGATTTGCGACTAAAGTATATCTGCAACTGCAATGCCTGAGTATATTGTCACCTTTCTAAAACAATGGCCCAAGTAATTTTTTACCCCAAAAATTAAAGTGATTTGTTTTAGGAAGTTGTGATTTAGTGTGCCTTGATTGATGATTTGTGTAACACAAGCCTACATAAACCTTTCATTTAATTGTAATCTTCTTGTCGACTTATTTATTTTTCAAGGCAACAAGTACACCTCAGATTTGATGCATATTTGCAAGCAAAATGATTTAAAATAAATGCAGAAGATTCTTTACGATGCAGTGTTCGCTACTAAATCTGTCATCGATTGCAAAAAAAGGAAAATCAGGTTGTTATAGTTTAATGTGAATATCCTGCATTGTAATATTTGTCTTGTTTATTCAACAAATATGATTGGTTCCCATCAGAATGTGGGATGGTCCCATATGACATTTTATGATAAATAGAGTTTTTATATGTGCTGACAAGGCAGACTTTAGATCTCAAGCACTGCTTCTTGACTTTCTCTGGAAAACATTTCAATTTAATAAAGGGAGTGAGACAGACTTATAACAACAGAAGCTGGATGGAGCAGATGGTCGGTTGCCTGTGATGAGCAGAGAATGCCTCCCATTAATTTGTCTGTCATGGGAGGTGGTGATATAAGCCTGCACCACTGTCATGCAATAGAGACTGAATATCACCAACTTTGACTCTTAAGATCAATTAGAAAAGGTTACAAATTATTTGTTCTTATAGAGCAGGAAAATGAGTATCCAAACATGCCAATTTTCTCTCTGTAGTGATACTGATAGGAGGGCAGCAGAAATAAATTCTCATTAGATTTTGGAGAACACTAAAGTAATCTCAACATTTAAATAAAAAAAGTCCCTGCTGTGAAATGTTTCATTGAATTGTTGTAAAAATATAAAAAAATTAAAAAATGCATCCTTCTACTTAAATGTCTTACTTTCAAAACATCATAATCACTGTAACATTGTCCCTCTGCATTTTTCATACATTTTATACATTTTTCCAGCTGTTTGTAAATAAAGTATGGTAATTAAAAAAAAAAAACTAAATTGACAGAGGCACTTTTGATAAGAAGACAAACATGAATTAAAGGTGAATTTTGAGGCAAAATCTTATCCCACTAAGAAAATCAAACTTTATTTATTATTTTTTTCCACCTGATTTGAATCCAACAGAAAGTCCAAGAAAATTCAGATTGCACAGAGAACTCCCCAAGAAAATTCAAGAGATGAAAAAAGTTTGCTTGGAGGAATGAATCAAAATAACAATTGATCAATGGATGAGGCTGCTTTGTGCAGAAGTCTTGAAGTTGGAAAAAAAAGGCTTTTCTACAAAGCACTTAATAAATTAATAAAATGCATTAACTGAAAAAAGTTGACATGTTCTACAGGTTTTTTTCTTACTATAACGTACTTCTTTAAATGAAACCGTAGACACATCCGTGGAGTGAAATACAATTTTACAAAGTCTGCATATCTTCTTTGCATGATCAATTTTAAGCTTTAAAGGACACCCACTAAAAGCTGTAGTGCTGATACTTTGTGAAATATAGCATCAATAAAAAAAATCCTCCAACTCACCGAGGACCTGATATCACCGGCAATATGAGGACTGTTAAAAGTAAGTCACCAAGGGTTAGAGGATCAAGATGTTTTTTCAGATTGAGGGAAGGTTTTCTTTTATTATTTAATATCAGATTAGAGACTGAACTCTTGGGAAATAAAAGTGGAATTAGCTTTCGGTGTAACTGTTTGCACCCTTTGTGAAAAAGGGATCATTGGGCATAGAGAGGGCGCCCCCACGGTGAGTCTGGAGCAGTGGCGCTGATCATATGGAGGAGAGAGAAACTGGGTCACGGAACAAAGGAGATAATTTTCAGGTTTTCTCAGAGTTGCACATGAACCTGATTTATGGTGAGTGTTTGACAATGCTAAAGAGTCTGGCTACGTTCTGACATGTCTTATAAAAGCCCTATTTGGGACATAATCACTGGCTTGCAAAGCAGTGAATCTATTTCACACACTGCCAGAAAACAATTCTGTTCCCATCACATATTATTTTCCAGGCTGTGAATCTTCTTCTCTTTTTTTTTTACAGAGATCAAAAGAGCTCATACTGTATCCCTAGCGTATGCCCTATTTTTCACTCTTGTGCCTCGAGCTTGATATTCCAATGATGTGTATCGGTTGGGGATAAGGAGGAACAACTTAGCAAATCTGCAAATTCAAAGATATCTAATGACAATTAATCTGAGCTTATTTTGTTTTTGTTTCCCTATTGTACACATCGTGTACAATAGGGAATATAAGTGACTAAGAAAAAGACAATCTAGAAGCAGAAAAACTAAAAGTTGCGATAGAAGAGTTTAGAGACGGATAGTTTCTAGGTTTGTTGAGCGTACTGCTGAGGCGTCTGAATAATTTACTGGGTGCTTAAATAGGTCCTTGCTTCAGGTGCATGAGTTTGGGCGGCATAAACTGCGAGGCATTCTTGTCGGGCTCAGACAGAGAGGCTTTTGAGATTTGGTCTAATTGGTTGAATGAACACAGATAAGATGAATCAACTCTCTTCTTTTTCACAGAATTACTCTTGACTTATTTTTCCTTTGTAACTTCAAATTGACTTTGTTTCACACACTGCTTTCTCTCTAAAGATCTCAGATCATACTTTCTTATTTGATTTAATTCTTGAATTTATTCACCTTCTTTTCTATTTTTTTCTTACATTTTTTTTCACACTCTCTCATTTTTCTGCTTTGTGCCTTCGTTTCTGTCTTATACGCCCCACCTCTTTTCCACCCTACAGCATTGCTATCTGGGCTCCATGAAACCATTAATAATGCAACAAAGCTTGGGTGCACTGAAGCTTATTTTTAAGTGTTTGTTTTTGCATTGAAGTCCGAATCATAAGCCTTCCTCAGAAGTGAATCAGTAACAATAAGACATCTTTAATCATGTTCAACAATGACAGCTTACTTTAGCCTCACTTTCAAATTTGTCAAGCAGTGTAAATGAAAAGACAATTACACATTCAGGTGTAATTTTACTGGCAATAAAATTTTAATTTTGAAGGACAGTCTTGGGTACTGTTCGTTGCATCCTTTTAGCTGGCGATCATTATTTACTTATTGGTTTGTGAAGTCTGGTTTCCTCATTTGCACATATGAAGGGATTTTAAAACGAGAGCCACTTTGATCAGGAAGATAAGTTTTCAATATTGAGGTGATTAACATTGCTGCATGTAAAGCGTTCTTTTTACTAAATGTAACCGCTACTTAATCGAATTATCAATGAACTCAGTAGTAAAGTTACTTATGGTCTAGGGTCACACAAGAGGATGATAAGCAAATAAGTTTTAACAACTCAAGTTCATTCCCCTTCCCCCATAAAAAATAATAATCCAGGTAACACCAATTATCAACAAATAAAAAAAAAAAAGAAATTGTCCACCCTTATAAAAATAAAATTAATGTTCCCAAATCAGGGTAGTTTTCTAAACTGTAGCTTTAAAGCTCACTTCAACAATTGTCCCCCCCAAGGGGAAGATTACATCTTCCAGTTAATATAACATTTCACTCAGTCAGCTCATTTAATGTACACATAAGTTCTCAGTTTTTTTTTAATGTTCATGAAGGACTAATTTGTGGAATAAAAAAGTCTTAAAAAAACTGAAAAAGTTTTGTTTTGGTTTAATAAACTTATCTGTTGTCCAAGCAAAACGACTAGCTACAGCAGCACCAGTCCCTCTGCGTCGTCCCAGGCTTTCAGTCCAAGTCACAAAGATGGCAGCAGGATCCTCCGTTCAGATATCGGCCGTACAAAAAAACCAACCTGCATAAGGAGCGTTAACCGATCATGCAGGTGTACGGAAATCAGCAAGATCTTTCAATTACTTCTTTCTCAGTGAAAACTGAATTAGCATTTAAAATGAACCTTGCGGAACATCAAGTACTACCATTTCTTTAAGTAGTAAGTATTTGTGGCAAAAAAAAAGACTAAAAAATACTTTTTAAAGACAATGCAGTCTTACTGCTTAAGCTGTGTTGCAAAGAGAAATGGCAAAGAAATTTCTGCAAGACTTAATCCTGATAGATTTCAGATGTAATTGCAATAAAGTCTGGTGTTAGCATCAACTATGGAGCTGTATGCAACATGATTTTCAATTATTTTCCTGCCACTTCGCATATGTCCATTACTCTGTGTTGGTTTGTAATTTAGAGTAAAACACACTGAAGTTCATGGTTGTAAGAATGTGAAAAAGATTAACTTGTATTTTAATGGAAGATGGAAAAGACAAACTTGCTTTGGTAAAAAAAATTGTATGTTCTTTATTTAAGCTGGAATATATTTTAGATTAACAGACTTAAACACCACTCAAAGTAAATCGGTTTTGAAGCAGGACTGATGTAACAGGCTGAACATGTTCATGTCTTGTGTTTTTGTTACATTTGTATTTATCACTTTTCATTATTTACATTTGTTCAAATCACTTTCGTGCTGCTTTGTTCATGATGCTTCACAGGATTTTTCTGTACTAAATCTATTGAAATGGTTTACATGCACTTATTTTTAATGCATCGTGTAACGCTCTTGTGGGAGGAGTTTCAGCTCTGAATCTAATGCCAGAATTGGTTATATGAGCAGTCAGAGTAATATTTTAAAAGCTGGGATATTATAAGGTCACCAGCTCTTCAAAACAACCACTACAGGATTGTTGTAACAGTAAGTTGTTTACGAGTAGATTCCTGGAAGAAGTTTTTCATTGACAATCTGTAGGGGCTATATAAATAGAAATGATTAAAAAAAAATCCTTCTGTGCTGCTCAGCCTTGTGAAGTGTTATTGGACAAGAGTAAGTGGTTTTCTGCTACTGGTTGATGATGTTTGTCCAGGATTGTTTTTATATTTTAACTGAATAAACTAAAGGTAGGACTTATCTAAAACTGTCAATGTGAGCTTATGCCACATAAACAAAAGAGGAATCAAATGAAGGCTTTTTTTACTCATTTGAGCAACAAATAATCTAATAATGACAAAATAACAAAATAGGTAATAACAATGTGAAAACTCAGCAGTAATGTAAGAAAGTGTTTTTAAAAAAATCCATAATATTTTACTCTGAATATACTTTCATTTAGGATATGAAAGCATATGATGACTGAAACATCATGTGATGTTTCAATTCACCTAATGATGAATTTGGTGGCTTGTTCACTCAGTTAAAGGAAGAAAGAAAGTAAAGGAGGAAAATTGGAAGGATGGATTGCTATCAACCTTTCTTTTATACCTGGTGTTGTGAATAAAGCAAAGCTGTTTGTTACAGTTCTAAAATATGACAGATCAGTTAGTACCCAATGACATACCCCTTGTTAGAAATTTTTTTTGGCCAATATTGCATTTTCTGTGTGTCCACTTAAAAAAAAAAATCATGTTTAGCTCTACAACTTCACATTCCTCCACTTTCCATCCATCATGAGAGATATTGGCAAGGCAAAAGAGCTTCAGGCGAAAGTCAATTAAAGCAATACTCTCCCTGAAACTTTCATCTTGGAGATTGTGAAACTTTTCATGCACTTCATCATTTGATGTTTGTCCTCAATTTCTTGCTTTGCCTGTTCATCCTCAGAGTAAAATAATTGGAGCAAAAACCCTTTAAATCCCCCTTCTTGGTTACAGTGTGGACATTGCACGTTACATTGCAGTCTCTTTTCTTTACTCCTTCCATCTCTAAATCTGTAACAAGCTAGCCACATTGCTACACTTTCTATGAAAGAGTCTCATGAAAATTCATAAAATCTAAAATTGTCTTTTCACTGCTGTTTCCTATACTTTAAGTTTTTTAATCCTTCTGAAGAAAAGTTTAGAGAACGAGGTTAAAATATTCCTTGCAATTTAGTTTTTCCACAATAATTTATACTAGTTGGCATGTGCTGTATTGTTTACATGAGTGGGAGTAAGTATCTTGTATGTAAGAGATTTATCTTTTTTTTTTTTATCTCGTCTTATTACAGATAGCAGTAGCAGTTGGGTGCTATGAATGCGGTCATCTGTTTCTCCTCCACCCCTGACACCATACAGTATAATTTCCACGAGAGCTGGATGCTGAAATGAATTTTTAGGGACATTTTTCAGATTCAATACTTGGTATGAAATAGAACTCAGTTACTCCAAAGAGACACAATCCGCAATAAGTCTTCTTAAAGACTTACTTTGCATTTGATGCTTGCGTGCACACACAGAGAGACTTGGCGGCAAAGACAGCACAGACTGTCCTCTTAGATCATCCAGACATCAGTGACCTGTCATACTGTAGTCCCTGCTGTCAGTCCGCAGGAGAGGGGGATAAGTCTTTCTAGCAGCAGGCGAAGACAATGATACCTAGCCGCCCTCTGAAAAAGCAAGAACATCAAATACACACATATGCATGCACACATGCTGGATACACACCACAGAGCTAGTCGTTGTGAAGTCAAAGGAGAACTTCTGTCTTTAAGTTCACTCGTCACATTGCCAGATATACACGCCGCTGCACCCAGTTGGGAATACAGAAATAACATGCACTGAAGACAAAACAAGAGTTCGGGAAAAAAAGCTAAAAGTACAGACAGCCACTCTGGTAATGTTTTCTATCTTAATGTTTCCCCCTCCCCCTTCTCAGTGATAAGTTTTATGCAAAAGTTTTTAAGAATGCCAAAGAACATTTTACACACAACATTCAACACTTTCCATGCCCCATTTTGAGTTTAAATTCCAAACAAAATATAAAAAAACACATCCAAAACACCCTTCACCATCAGTGACTGACGCATCATCTGCTGAATCATAATTCCAAGCAAACTACTGCTCTGAATATTATTTTTGAAGTGCTTTTATCAGAGCCTGTTCAAGTACAAGCTGTTGTCTTTATTGTGTCTGCCTGTTTAGCTTGTAAGACGCAGAGGCAGAATGTGGGCGAGAAGAAGTAGATTATGAGCCAACAGCGGAGGTGGCCTATAGAGCTGAATCAACTCTATTGACACACACTTAATTTGCTGATCCCAGCACTTGACACTTGATAGGGGGGGGTGACACGGGGTAGTGCTGCAAACACTTCAGAAGACCTTCAGACCTTAAACTGGAGTTTAGAAATTGAGTTTTAGAACCAAATTTTGGCTCTTACTCTTTAAGGAGCTCTAGTCCTGAGCTGTGGAAGAATGTGTGTATAATAATGGTAAATGTGATATTTTTGGGTTTTTTTGTTATGCTTTTGTATAATTGGCTTTATTTGTAATGTTTGAGAAAATGGCAAATATATTCATGCTTACACAGACCTTAAACAACATTTTATTTGTAGATGTCTGTCACAAACCAATTTCAGGAAAGCCATGTGAAAATTCATGCCTAAGCAAAGAAAGGGTGGCCAGACAGTTTATACTGGGGTATAAACCTGTTAAATAAATAAAAAATTTATTAATATGGTAATGATGAAGGCACAAAAGAAGGTTAAAAACAGAATAACAGTGTAAACATTCAATTTTGGACTCCAATTGTTTGTAGTATACCATTATAGAAATAAATTCAAGCAAGATAAATTAAAATTATTGTCATTATTACTATTATTATTTGGTATTTAGTTTCCTTTTAAGATGTTTGTGTGTTCCTTACCGCAATTAAGAACCTTTGATTGAGGAAATAAATCTATCACTAAAGAATAAATACACCTAAGAAATATAAACTAGAGTAACAAAACATAACTAGACCCAAGCAGTAAACATAAACTAGAATCACTAAGGAAGGGCTGAACTAAAGTAAGACAGAAACCAGACTGATGTAACAAAAAAGAAACTAAGAAAGACAGAATAAACAAAACTCTAAAACAACTCAGGATCCTAGCAGTTTTCTTACTGGAAAAAAATGTGTAAATAAAACAAAGTTAAGCAAAGTTATTGGATATTTATTTAGGATAAAGCTGAGATTTTTTAAAGATTTTCAAGAGTCAGAGAGGCAGCAGGGCTGTGCTAGCTGCTCTTGTTTGCATAACGGATCCATGACCTCCACTTTCTGCAGCAAGGCATAAGTTAATGTTTTTGGTAAGAAATGTAAAGGAATAAATAAAGTTGAACTTGACGGAAATCATTGGGAGTTCATGCAGAATTATGGGATCTAAAAATGCCCTTAGTTTTTGCTCTATGTATAAAAGAACCACAAGTCAAGTCTTTTTAAATTCAAGAAAAAAATATACCTAAAGCCTGAACATTTGCTAATTTTCCCTCAAATTTTTCCCTCAACTCCATAAAGGAGAATTTGCATTGAAATGACCAGCAACGTGTTATCATTGCCCTGTAAATTGGAAAGCAGCCAAAGTTTTGTTATTCCACAGATGCAACAGCAACCAGAAACTGAATAGCTTTATATTTTGTTGGATCAATGATCCATTAAAACTTAAATTAGAGATGCTGGATCTATACAGCTGCTCTGTTTTTGCATCTATTTGCTCTGTAATTTACTATTGTACCCACGGGTTTTGGTGAAGTAATTACTTCACTTTAAAAAGGCTAAATAGGTATTTCTAATTCAGAAAATGTGTCCCAAAAGACAGAAACACTTCAATAAATCCTTGGTCTAAAGCTCAAGCTCTTCAGAAATAAGAAGCGCTTATTTTGTTATGTTTTTACCCAATTCTATCAATTTCTGTAGTGCCATTTGACTTGATGTGCTTACTTTTTATCTATTTATTTGTCTGGACATCATTTTTGTTCCTTCTTGACTTGATTTGCTATGGCTTTTTTTTCTGGATCTATTGTGCATGCTCTATTTTTCATCCAGGACAGGTGGTGATTGGGCTCTCTTTGTTCACATTGCAGGCATTTATTTGTTGAATGGTTTTAGTGTGGATTAGGAACCAAATGTTATTTTCTTCCCCTTAGTTATTCTGAATAAACATGTTGATGGACATATGAAAAAAAAAGCATATTCAATATAAATGTGTAGTGATTACTTATTTCTACATATGATTAACCTAGAAGAGTTGTAATAGGAAATAAATAATTATTCTAATTTTATTCAAATACAGAATTAGTGTGGGCCTGTTAATGATGTATAAAATGCCTTTTTTCACTGCATTAACTTAATCTCCCATTGAATGGACAAAGATCCCTCACTAAATGTGCTCCAACATTGCTAAATGCTGTTTAAGAAGACTGAAGTGCTGCCTTGTTGGCAAAGGGAATTGTTAAAGTAAGTGTTAATAAGAACAATTTCTTAAGATGGGATTGTTTTTCTTACTGAATAAATGCTCTGCGATTAGATGTGTGATTTTTCTAAATGCCTCAGTGTGTGCCGCTGCAGTAAAAAAAAAAAAAAAAATATATATATATATATATATATATATATATATATATATATATATATGTTGGACAGGAGTGCCAATAAATGTGTCCAGCACTTTACCTCTGCACATCTCTGACATGAAGTTGTGTATCTAACAAATATCACAAACTAGCGTTGCTGTGACGCTTGCAAATGCTGTATAATAAACAACTCCACTACAGTACTTATACTACCTTAGTCTGCAAGGCATTTTAAAACAAATTCAAAATGGCTTCATTTGATGATCTTTACTATGCACTGCTCTTATTGTTTCAGTTCATCCACAGCCTTCTCCTTACAAAACTCAACAATAGCCACTGGCAACAAGCTTCTCCATCAGTGACGAAAATATCAACATGCCTTTTTCTGCCAAACCAAAGTATGTTTTGTTATTCCCTAATTAGAAGAGTAATAAAATTTCATTCAAAGTTTTTGTTGTAAATAGTAGTAATAGTTCCCTTAACTTAACCATACTAAAAAAAATAAAATAAATAAAAAAAATGTCATACTGCAGTCAATTTGTAGAGGAGAGAACATCCTTATAGCTAAAGCTAAAAAATTGTTGCTGGCATGGAAATATAAGCCGCATATGGCTGATGCACACCTATCCCTTAAACTTGGAGCTGATGAGGTGCAATATGGGATATTTATTATGACTGGCAGTGGTTGTATATAAGGGCAGGCTATCAATAATAGATACATGACCAGGCTGGATACAATTGTATCACAGACCTTGAGCCTGACATGTCTGATGTAAACAGTGATTAGCCTGACTGCTCTGGAGACACCTTAGCAATTATACAAACTCAATGGGAAATTCTATCTTTCTACAACAGATGTATTCTATCTTTCTACAAATAACCTCACTTTAAAAATGTGAATCTGAAAAATTCTTTAGGATTCAGAGCATGCGGTTTTTGAGGACTAAAAGAAAAAAAAAAAACTCAAGTAGGCACCTGTTGATTTTTTTTTTTTTTTTTTTTTTTTTTTTTTGCATAAATTTTATGGAATCCTATTTCTCCAGACGTAGAACCAGAATTAATAAAATAAAATTAAAATAAAACTCAAGGAGAAGGGTTCATTTGTAGATGATAATCAGGCAGGTGGTCAAGGACTGAATGTTTGAGGTTCTATTCTGCATTCCCGACAAGCAGTGATACAAATAATAAAATAACAGCCTCACTGTATGTGGCCCAGCCATGCAGGAAAAAAGAAAAGATCCACATCCAGAGGTTCAAACAGGTGAGAGTGAAGCAGACAAAGAAAATCAGCGCAGTGGTGTGTTGTGGGATGAATGCTGTGGTGAATAATAATAATAAAAAAAAAACAGGCAGAGAGCACGAGGGCTTCGAGCAGTTTTCATGTGTGTGTGTTTTAGTCTCAGCGTGTAATACTGTGGGTAAAATTAGGAATTAGAGCAGGGTGGAGAGGAGAGCTTCTGTGGGCTCGGTGTGGGTCAGTACTCAGTGCGCAGCCTCCCTCCCTGTTTCCCTCGGAGACCGCTGTAAAAGAATATCTGATGGTGATGCAGAGAGTGAGAGGAGAGGCTGAGAGGACAAAAAGAATAAGATATCACTGGCGTTCAGAGCCAGTGGGTGTTATTTTATGCCAACAATCTCCACACTTTCTATTTAAGACATTTGGTTTAATGCTGTACAGTTGGGGGTTCTGGGGAAAGGGGTATAAACAGCAGAGAGACAAAAAAAAGTGCAAGAAAGTTATTATGACTGATATGGAAAGATGGAAGATTGGGATTTATGTAAAATCCATTGCAAGAGTTTGTTGCCAACAGGAAGGACTTTGATTCTGAATAAATCAAGCTCTGTTTTTACACTGGTAGACATGAGGTTTGATGAGTTTCAGCAAATAATAAGACAGGGGCATTAACGTATTTTTTCTGCTACATGAAGGGGAGGTTTAACATAAAATTGACAGATATCTTGTAAAAACGTAGCATGCATTGATTGCATTCAAAGACAGACTTACACAAATAGAGTCATTGTAACATTTCCTTCAATGGCAGTTTGTTTCTACTTTTCTGGCATGCTGTTGCTCATCCTTATTCATCCTTGAGGTGTAGCCAGAAGATGATGTCTTCTATCTCATAAGGGATTAAATTTCCATTAAAGTGTGTAAGCACAAGCTGTAGTTGTGATTCAAAATGCATCATTTAGATGCTGAAATCAATTTCAGGATAGACAGGCGACGTATGAATGTGCGAAATCGGAATTTTGATTAGTCACGCAGTTTGGTGATGGCATTTAGGAGATTAGAAATGAGAAGGACTGACAGGCGTGGATTATACTTGCTTTGATGAAGTTTTTTGATGCTTTGTCCCAGTTTGTAAATGTACGGTTCAATTATGAAACTGAAAGTTATTGTGCGAGTGAGCCTGCAGTTAGAAACAGAGCGAGGATAAAAGCAGCTTTTAAATTTGAGATTCTTTGTGATCTGAATGAGAACTTCATCACTGCGACACAGAGTTGACCTATTGCATCAACATTGACCTGAATCATCAAAAAACCCCGAGGTTTTTTACTTTACACAATTTTTTTTAAAAAACCTATTTTGGGTTTTATTTAAGAGTCTTAATTGTGATCAGAATAGGTATTAATATGAAGTGCATCTAAAGTTTTATCCTTTTTAGTTAAAATAGTAATTTTGTTTCTTGTAGTTGTAGCTATGGCTGAAGGAGTGTGACAAAATGCAAATAAAAACCTTAAGCATGACTGTGATCTTTCATGTTTAAATTTATATAGTTGTTAAATATCAAGGTTATTATGTTAACTTATAAAAGTCATGTTTCCAAATTTGGCTATAGTAAAATGTATTCAATCCATAATTTACAATATTAAACTTGAATATTCACTTGCATTGGGGTCAAATAATTATAAGAAATGCTTTAAATAGGTTTTTATAACAGATTTTTCACTTCATAATGTCTGAAAATATCTTATGTTTGCTATCATAAACCGAAGCCTTTAATCATGATTTGTTTTGGCATCCGATAATATCCTAGTTTTTGGGGTTTTTTTGTAAATATGTAGAATTATTTTACACATTTTCTGAAAGATACTCCTCTGTGACCACACTGTTTTTGTTTAATTTTTTTACTTACAACGACCCAGTGTTTGTCGTATGTTGTATGCTAATACTAGCCGTGCACTTCAGCAAATTGCTGAAAACCCTTTTAATAGGACCAATGCTTTAATCTACTGACCATTGTAGCTCTGTGCCATGTCTTATATATGTGTAAAAACAAATGAACACAGGCAGGAGTTTGCACTATTCAGATAACGAGGTGTTAGAAGATTATAGTTGAATTCAAATCAGTTTTACCGTGTTTTAGTGAAGTAAAACATGTTTTGGTGACGTAGTAAGGCTGTCCTGTATAAAATTCTGCTGAAGCAAAATATCCATACCTGTCAGGGAAACAGAATAAAAGTGACTACAGTATCCGAAGCATCATTGTTGAGAATGCATATGCTGTTTATTAGTACCAAAGTATATAAAAATTTTGTAAACTTGCATTTTGCAGTCATAAACATTTTTTACCATTCTGTTTTGACAGTTTAAGGTCCTCTTAATGAGAAACCAGACCAGAGAAAGTGTTGCAGTGACCGAAGTTTTCTCCAACAGTAAAAAGCATAGAGTAATGCTGTGCCACTCCTCCCCCTTCCTTTGCTGCATAATGATGGACTTAAAAGGGCGAGAAAGTAAAATCAAGCTGTTTGGAAATATTTCTCCCAATGGTGTTATGGAAACTTAAGGGAAGACACATGTCCTTCATCCTAAATTAATGCTATTTTAAAACTAGAGTTTTCTGGATAATTGACTTTCTGAATAAGTCAATTCATGTCACGTTTATTTGTATAGCAAATTTCCCCAATAAGGCAGTTCATAGTGCTTTACATGATAAAAAACGGAACACGGCAAGCAAGAAACACATTACATCAGAGTGGCAAAACAGAGAGTTATCAAAATATCTATGTTCCATTTATTATTAATCAAAGGCAAATCTGTGTGTGTTTAGTCTGGATTTAAAGGAACTCAGTGTTTCAGCACTTTTGCATCTTTCTAGAAGTTTGTTCCAGATTAAAGGTGTTTAAGAACTGAGATCTGTTTGTCCATGTTTGGTTCTGACTCTGGCGACTTGAACAAGAAACCTGAGTTGTCGGAAAGGTTAATACAACAACATCAGCCCTTTTATGTATTTGGTGTTAAGCCATTCAGTGACTTATAAATTGTCATAATTTTTTTCGACGTCCGTTCTCTGAGCTACAGTGAGGCATGTAAGGACTTTAAAATCATTGTATGATGATAGTTTGAGCATGTGCTGTTTTTACAATGTTTATAAAATGATATTATTTTCCAAAACAGTTCCTGAACATTCTTATATATATTCAGTCAATTCTATAGCCTTTTCAAAGTATAAAGGTTTTAGCAATATTCTTTTCAAGAAATTTGAGAAGATTATGATTTTGTACTTCTTAAACTTGATTTGACTGTTCTTAAATAAAATAACTTATTATTCACAACCAGTGATTATTTTTGTTTAAATAAACTATAATCAACATTCCTTTACACATGAAAGGTTTAGCCAGCCATTACCAACTGTTCTGCAGAGCACCTTAGCAGAAACGTGCCCAGCTAACCTGACCAGCGGTGCCACATCCGTGTCACAGCATTATCATTTAATTTCTGGGATAAATTCTGCTCTATTTGTCTCACAGCTGTCTAAAATCCGGTCGTTGCCAAATCCTCTGCCAGACAACAAAACCCTGCGGATACCGGATAGAGGGAGAGACGGCTGCGCATGTGTGGGTGCATACTTGCGTGCGTGTGTGTGTGTGATGTGGGCAAAAGAACGCAGGAGCAGGAAGGAAAGAGGTTGAGTCAGCAGCACGGAGGACACATAGGAGGTACGCGGCCTTCTGGGGATGGAAGCATCTCTGACAACTTTCAGAGACGCTTCACACTAATGATGACCACGTTGCGAGATGTGAAGGGCCAATTGTGGAAGAAGAGAAGTGGAAGTTTTACCACGCTGCTAATTAAAATTTCTTTTTTTTTTCTCTGCTAAATTTTTTCTTATTCGACCAGGTGCTGCTTCCAGTTGTAGATTTGCATATTTTTTCTCTGGGTGTTTAGGTTAATTGTCTGCTTGTGAGCTGCTTCAAACTTCTTAGTATGAGCTGTCACCCACACATTGACAGCATCAGGAACTGCAGGGATGATTTGACTATTTGGAAGGGTGGGTACTCATCCGCAAAATGTTACAAAAGTGTCTCAGTGAGATATTTTTGACTAATTTGGAAATATTTTTGACTAACATTTCAACATCTCCCCAATATAGGGGGGATGTTGAAATGTAGTAGAACATGGTCATTCAGGTTAGGGCTTCTGACTGCTTAAAACAGACCATTTCTAATTCAAATAAGTCAAAATACAAAGCAAGCCGCCAGAGCGTTTTATGTCTTTGCAAATCCTCCAATTATCCTTGAAACAAATTTCAGTTCAGTGGGACAACCAATTGTGCAGACATACAATTACACATTAGTAAACACCATCCACACATTCACAGAAACAGATGCCATCACCCAAAACACCAACCACTGAGGCTGCCAAGAACACGGAGGACTGCAGGCCAGCGCACGATGGAGAGCATCAATAATGTTCTCTCAATGA
The DNA here is from genome assembly GCF_019740435.1 of Gambusia affinis. Lineage (NCBI taxonomy): Eukaryota > Metazoa > Chordata > Actinopteri > Cyprinodontiformes > Poeciliidae > Gambusia > Gambusia affinis. The sequence goes on along the minus strand of NC_057886.1, from coordinate 11,415,357 downwards.
CATTCAAGCTGTTTATCAGCAAAAACACAACTTGCTCTTTGTGCATCACTGTGTTAACATTATATCTGTTTCTGAGTTTTTTGCAAAGCAAATCTAAACCCCATGCTGCCTTTTCCAAGCCTGTCAGTATGGCATGTCTGACGGGCTTGAACGAGAGCTGGCCCTCTCCAACTATTATACGACATTTGTTGGCAAAGCTCTGATCAGAAAAGCAAACAGATCGACTTCCTTTGCTTTTGGGATGTAGAGTAGTGAATGGATTTTAAATATATTAGTTCTAGAAAAACAGTACAAGTCACCCAATAAGCACAACATTGTAAGTAAGATGAAACTAAAAGATCCAAACAATAATTCTGGTGAATTGAAAATAAGACCTGATGGGAATCATTGAAAGTGTCAGCTCTGCAGGTCAGCCCCTAATCAGTGATTGCTGAGAAGGGAAAACATCTCCTAGTACTACTGATAAAACCACATCCCGGGTGCAGATGATGGATGCTGACAAACTCAAGGGAATCTTGACAGAATTCACCCTTCAGCAGAAAGATACCATTGAATACACAAAGGTAAAGCACAGCTTGGTAGTGCACAAATCTTGAAATAGTGGAAAAGCTTGACATTGCATTTTGTGGTAGGCTGGTTTTGGCCATGCAATAAATTGAATTAAATATATACTGGCTAAACTCTCATATTATCAACATCAGTTAGTCAACAAGCTGCTGTTTCATCTACATAAGAATGCTACTCAAATATTTTAGAATATATTTAGTTCAAATCTTGTAATGTTCTGGAAAACTCACCCAAAAAAACTTTTGCAACATAAATATAGAGTTCAAGAGTTAGTTTTAAGGTAATGTCACTTTTTTTCTTATCTTCTTATCACATACTCTGGTCAAATAAGTCACTTTAATTCTATTCAATCTTTCAGATCATCGGGGGCTTTAAGTTCTCCAAAGTCAAATTATTATTTTTTCTAATTAGTAACAAAAAACTATTGGAATGCTGTACCGCTGGAGTCACTTCAGGCATTTAGCTTATGGAAGTGAGTTCATCTTTATCAGTTAGGACTGAGCGTGTGAATGGTGTGACATGAGGCTAAGAAATGCTTATTTGGTGCATTGATCTGTGTTTGTGTGTTATATATAGAGTTTGCATAACTTTCAATGTTCATGGTGGGGATTTTGTCAACATTTTTAAAACAATCTGTAGATGTCTAACAGCTGCAACATTACTAGTTGCATATTTACTGTTGTGTGACAAGTGAGTGTGTGTTTCCTTTTTCAAAAAAATATATGTTGAAGAGTTGCGTACTGAGGACAAGACGTTTGAAGCAGATAACAAAAACTCAAAGACGTCAAACTAATGAGATTTTCATGACATTTTTGACATTGTTTTTTGTCTCCGCTGTGAGATCAGACATCAGGCAGACAAACTCATTCATTATATAAAGCTTTGGATGTAACCTAACTTTATAGAGGACATTATCATTATGGTATGCTGCAACACTGATAAAAATTGACTCTTTTCTTTCATTAGCTAACCTCATCACACAGATTCAAATATATGAATGTAGGGTTATAGTGAAGAGAATAACTAGATTAGGGTCAGTGCCTTGAAACTATTATTGTACTGAGTTTCATCAAAAGAACAAATTGCATCTTAGAAAGAAAATTAACACAGGATGAACAGAAAATGTATTTCTATCTATGGTACCAAGAAACCTATTAATCAGGTAAAAACACTGTATGTAAGGATGAGCGGAGTTTCATGGATTACAAATGCATCAAAAGTTCATCATTATTTCTGAAGCAGTAAGTTTTACTGTTGGGAAAATGAGTTTATCTGAAAGGTTATGTTTTCATAATATCATTCTTTCATGGTTTTTATTAGGCTCCGTTTCTTTCATGGTACATTAACTGTTCCAGGACATGGAGACAGTGGTGACCAGAAGCCTGAGAAGACATCCACAGAGAGACACAGGAAACAATGCCATGTCAATAGTCACGCTCAGTCTTAAAGAGAAGAGCTTGTATTTAAATGCTGTGTAATGAATTAGGCCACGTTGCAGCTGTTTAGATCTACAATGTCCATGTGATTAGGTCATACTCTGTTTCAATCTAAGGTAGTTGAGGAGTTTATCCCAGACAGTTGTTTGACGGCGGCTCTCGGTGCTTGTCTTCTCTCCCCTCTTCTGCAGAAAAGCAACTTGTGTTCTTGGTGGATTCCTTGCAGGTTGGGAGCCAAAATAGACCCAACATTTACCAATGTGCATATTCTTCAAAATATTGAATGTTTTCTCAATAGCCATACAGATGACAATGCAAATAAAAATGTAAGTTATTTCCTGTATTTCAGAGAGATATAATGTTGTTCTCTTGTCCATATGATTTATTCAAGCAGCTGGGGATTAGAGAGCACTTAGAAGGAGCGAGGACTCCTTCATTGTTCTTGTTGCACAATCAACACAAGGACTCTCAGTGTGACTCTAGAGCGACTGATCATAAGTTAATACATCATTTTTAAAATTCTGATCAGGTTTTTTTATTTTATTTTTTCCAGCTATCTTTAAGTGCTTTAACTCTACAGTCCAGTACTTCTGTCTGACCAATTTAAATAAAAATGCTGAAAAATGCAGCAAAAGAAAAACTTTTTTAACATGCTTTATAAAAGAGCATTTTAAAAAGCACATCTACTATTCTCTTCAGAAGTGCAGTGTTCTGCTCTATATTTTTAATACCAGTAAGCAAACAGAGATTTATTTAAATTAGTTACTAACATATCTGTGAATCTTGTTGATTTCTGAATTTACTCTATTTGATAAAATCCTGCAAGACATGTTTAAATTTGCCTTAATATATTCACATAATTACCCTTTACTGTGCTTCACATAGGAGAACGAAAATAAAGCACCTCTAGACTGTTTTTTGCGTTCCCAGTGCATTACCACTCCTGGTAATATGTCTTCCCACAAATGTATCTTTCATCACAGAAGCATAATGTCAAACAGAAAATTTAGTGGAAAACACTTTCATTTTTAATGTTTCATTTAACATTTATTCCGTTGGGTAGAAAATCCCACATTGTGAAATTGTTTATTTTAAAAACCAGCAGCGATCAACTGTGTTGGAGCAGGGCTATACCTTAAAGACGCAGCGCAGTGGCTCTCGAGAACTGGAGTTGGATGTACATGTGGGTGGGTGCACATGGCTGTGTTAGTTGTGCTCTGAGCAGGTTTTCTATTGCTTTTATGCAATCAGTGGTGAATTGGAATCCCACCCCAATGTCTTGAGGACGCAGAAAATAGCAAAACTGGCATCTTATGTACTTGTTGCAATATTGCACAGCATTCTGTTATTGAAATGGTTAATGAGCACAAATTTACAAAGACCTTCACTGGTGACAATAACCAGTTACTGGTTATGGCATATTTGAGACAGCTAACTCAGCTGTCTTTAGTACAGAACAACTTTTTTCATAAGATCTAATGAAGCTTCATCACCCCCTTTTCACTCACCTCCCTGCCACACACACACAAATACTCACACATCCAATTCCACTGGTGACTGAACACCAGGGACCAAGATAAAATAAGACACTAGCAGAGCAGGAGGAGGTCATATAACTAAAATTAAAAAAAAGTAAGCAAAGCAAGTAAAAAACTTGCCTGTCAGGTATTATGTAAATCTTTTTCTCCATGGAGTGTTGCTACAGAGAACTAAACTGTATGTACCTCTGGAAAATTAAATAACTTTTTCAACCGCATAACTTTAAATGTGCACTGAAACTAGATGATGATAATCTTTGGTAAGATTCTGACCTTTTCCCTGCGATGTGAGAACTATGATCTAAGATCACAGACTTGCATCCTGTTTGACATGACGTGGCACTTACAGCCTCCTGTGACTACAAAGCTGTGTGGCAAGAATTGCATAATCTCTCGTCAGGCAAAGTTGAGGAGTCTTGCTTAGTTGTCACAGGATAAAACATTCTTCGTTCATTCTTTGTAGTTTCTGGGGTTATGTTGAACAGGATTAACAGCAGTTGTCAGTGTGCACAGCATGAAAAGTAAGTTCTGCGCAATCTGTGCGGGAAAAAAAAAACCCTTCAAAATTTAATATTCCCGAAGTTGTTCATGCTGCAGCGAGTCCAAAAGTCATCCACTCGGCAGCTGGTGCTCCGAAAAAAGTGAAGCCTATTTGGAAGACTTGACAAAGGAGCGGCTGCTGCCTTTCTCTTGGCTTCTGCCTGCCGGGCTGCACTGCTTCACAGTTGGTCCGCACAACATCTGGCAATGTCACACATCCAGAAGGTCCCGTCTCAATCTGTTGTGTCCCCAAGGTGTGGACTCTTGCAGGCCACTTCCGCTCCATATTCCCTTTGTCATGCCCGTCCTGAGTCCAACTACAACATGCAGCTGCTGAACCTCGGCATGCTTGATCCCCTGTGGCCAACTTCTAATCAAAAGCAGCCATGTCTGGCAGGCAGCACCTGCAGTTAGGATTTTATGAGAACAGCAGCAGACCTTTTGGGATCTTCATAAAAGTTATTTGGGCAGAGAATTTTGAGTTGACACTTTCATAGACCTAAATGGCATTGTCTTTAAAGCTTAGTAGCAGTGCATTGGCATCATTTATCTCAGTCTTGTGCTGCTGTGCAGTGAGTCTATCGTGAATCCAAGTTTCCCCATCTTCATCATTATGAATTCTTCATAATATTGTTTTTTGCTTTGGAGGACCTTGACAGTGTGAATAGAAGGGGTCTTGCTGCTGCAGATACTGAGAAAAGGATGACTGGAAGGAAAACACAAAATGGGATTCAGCATGCAGTGACCTGGGACTTGGACTGCTGTGACAGTTCACCTTTGAGATCAAGTTACAAGCTGAGACTTAGACCCCAGGGAATACCCGTGGAAAGACCTGATGGACATAGTGCTAGCCATCCAGCCTGACAGAAGCTGGGAGCATGAAAGGGAAAAACTTGTCTGGATCCCAGGGTGCAGAACATGTTGAGATTCACAGGGGTGTTGATTTGACTTACAGGAGTTGGTTTTTACTTTGGCTTTGTTCCACTCTGGAGTTTGTATATTTTTATTAACCAAAGAAATATACGATATAACTTTCATAAAAACAGTAGAAATTAGAATACATTTAATTATAAATGTATATATAGCATTTAGTATCTTGCAAATTTAGCCCTACCACTTGGAATTTTTTACATTTTGTTATGTAAATAAGCACAAACTTCAATTTATTTATTGGAATTACCAATACAAAGCAGTGCTTACTTGTGAAGTAGAAGACAAAAAATGTGCATTTTAAAATACACAAATAAAAATTTGAAAAAGTACACCTTGCACTCAATGACTTCATTCTTCATTCTGCATCCACAAACAGTATGTCTCTGCAAACGTTCCCCAGATAGAAACTAAAACTTCTCTTTTGCAGAATATCTCAAGCTCCAATACATTGAATGAATCTGTCACAATCAGCTTTCCAATTTTTCCCCAGATTCTTAATTAACGTAAGTTCTGGACTTTGACTGGGCCATTCCGACACTTGAACACTTTGGCACCTTCTGCGTGCTTGTGGTAGTTGTCCTTCTGAAAGATCTCTCTGGCTCTTTACTGTCTTTAACATTTTTTTTGTGTATCCCACTTTATCAAACTTCTAACTTTTCTGATTATTTTTTTCTGTTTGTGCTTAAGAAAACGGCAAAACGTATGATGCTGCCATCACCGTGTTTCATTGTTGCAGTCGAGTGATGGACAGAGCTACTTTGTGTTGATTGCAAAACGTTAAAATGTTAAAAAGTTAAAAAGTTAAGCGATATCAATACATGGTTAAGACAGTATAATTGTACTCAAATACATTAGATTCAGTCATTTTCCATAGATAATATTTGTAGTCTATTTCTACGACATCTTAAGCTGAAGATCCTCAGTAAAAAAAATTAATAGAAAAAATAAAAAAAACTGGGCTAACATGTCGTGTTTGCACCCTGCCCTGGATACTGATTTTATTCACTGCAGTGAAGTCTGTTTCAAGTGCTTATCTGAGGTTATTTTGGTATCAGTCTTTCTGGAATTATATATCTGCTGTCAGGAGTATCTTCATTTGAAATGTACATATATATAAATACATATATATATATATATATATATATATATATATATATATATATATATATATATATATATATATATATATATATATATATATATATATATATATATATATAAACAATCTTACATCTGATGATGACATGTAGAACAGAAGATGAAGAACATGACAAAAATACAAAAAGCTCATTTCACTTATCTCTTTATCACATTTGACTGAAAACTACTTTTATCCTGTTGCAGGAGTAGAGGTTCAAGACTCATGAGGATGGACTGCTTTTGCTTTGAAGGTTAACTGATTTCCTGCGGACCGAGTTGTTTTTCTGATCACAAAGCTCCGAGACGAGGCCAGCAGTTCTCCAAGGGTTGGGAAGCAGATGACGTGTGAATCCTTCTACACTTTGCAGAGCTCAAACTAAAGAAAGGGATAAAAGTTCTTTTACAGCTAACAATTACTGTGATGGTCGTGCACACAGGCAAGAATGTATTTTTAATATCCAACACAGGATAGAACAGAAGATACACTGCAACTGGAAAATGTACACATCTCTTTTTCTTTTTCTTTAAATTCATATATATATGTATATACATATATAATTATGTCAGAGCACAGACCAAACAGACTGATGCAGGCTCATGTCTTACTGTCTTACGTTCATGGAGAACCATGTGGCATTTGTGGGCTGCCATTCCCTATAGCAGCATGTGGATTACATAACTACAACCTGTGCGGCTCCCTGTTTGTTTTCATTTACAGACAGAGTCATTAGGAGCTCCACTGTAGGTGCAAATTATTACTGTTCCGCATGATACAATTCTCAGAGCGTTGACAGGAGCACAGAGTATTAATACAAGGACCATATGCTTCCAATAAAATAAGTGCGGTCAGTGAACTTTTTGGAGCCATGAAAGATTTGTTTTAATGTAAACTGGGTTGTAATAAAGGATGCAGTGGTCCTAATTTTCATGTCACGCCTCTGTCGTGAGCTGAAGATAAGTTTATACACGTTCAACAACCTTCCCCACACTCTTTTTCCAAGGTAAGCACTTGAAAAGTTTAATAGTATTCTCTAGACAGACAGAGATTAAGTTCTTTTCAATTTGAACAGGATGAATCTCTCTATCACCTCTGTTCAATGCCACACTTCACATCAAAGGAAATGGCAGGTTTCTGAGAAAGTCAATCAGTCCTTGTTACCTTCTTTTTTTTTTTTTTTTTTTTTTTTTGCAGAAGAAATCTGCAACACATTCAAGAGCAAAACCCTGAATAAAAGGCCAACAAATATGAACACGAGCTGAAATAATTACCTGATTTATCTTGGATGTTCTACACAGGATTGAATTAGCAGGGAGCAGAGAATAACATGTCTATTTTTCTACGCCATGTCCTCCTCCGCCAGCTTGTTTAAAGAGCCTTTCATGAGCAGGATGCATGTCGGTGTTACGAAACCACATTTCAATAAGACAGAAACAGGGTGTCTTGAGAGGTCTGCTCATCATTTGGTTTATATAGTTAGTACTGGCTTTATAGTTTTTCTTATTATAATCGCACCTCCAAAAAAGTATAAGAGAGAACATAGACATGGTTTTAAAAAGAAGGTATATTTCACAGGAAGCCAAATCCTACTCCAGATCATAATTTAGACAAATATGCTTGATATTTTTACTCTTTCCCAAATCATTATTACTGATTTTAGATTATATTGAAATCAAATAGTAAAGTAAAGAATTATTTGCAAACCTCAAAGCAGGGCTGCATTTTTTTTTTTTTTTACAAAAAATATCATACACTTTGTAGATATTATACTTCTCACTATCAGTATGTAAATACAGAAAATATATAAAATCATTTTATGATTTTTCTTTAGAAAAGGTGCAACCTCGGTACTATATCTCTTTAAAGGGACATTCCGAGAAACTGGCGACAAATGCAAAGGACTGTTAAGTCAATAATTTAGTTCAGTACATCCAATTATTATGGGGAAGAGTACTGCAAACCTGCCCAGCATTGTCCAGATTGGTTTGGGGGAGGTAAGAGTATAGAAGCAAAATTCAGACACGCAAAAATCATCAGCAAATAAACACTTAGTAAAGCAAGGAAAAACACAAACTAAACATATGGTTCCAGCTATGCACAAGGCGCTTTCAAATGGATTTTCTGCAAAACATTAAAACAGTCAGCAGCATATTGCCGAGTATCGGCCCACAATATTCCTCTGCTGTTGTGGCATAAGCAGGCAACAGCTGATGTGTGAAATGAATGAAGTCATTCAATAAGTGAAGCAGCAGCAGGAAGCGTGTAGGAAACAGAATTATTCCCCTGCAAAGATATCCTCAAGCGACACTACTGTTGGCAGATGTGCCAGGTTATGAAATGCTCAGTGTTCTGGGTTCTGAGCAAAGATTTAAAAGGAGGTGGCGGGCCCTCACACCATCACAGGTGCATTAGTGTGACAAGTATGACACACAACGTGAATACACCACTCGTTCCTCCTTTCATTTATTTTATATTTCACATCAGCCAAATGCATTTCATATTATCATCTTCTGTCTCCTTTTGACATGAGGCACATTAAATGGAAATTTTTCTGAAGCTCATTTCACAAAATGTTACTTATTCCATTATTCCACTAATCATATCTTTTCTGCTAATCCTTCCATTTACATGTGTGAGTCCATGTTTGTGAGCGTGAATAAACTGGGCGCCCTTGTTTGCGAAAGATCTCTGCGGGCAGCTGGCAGCCGTGATGGACTCTGACTCACAGGAGCACTGGCCTCAGTCATGCTGCTGGAGGTAGCCAGCAGCAGGTGGCTCCGAATCAGGGGAAAGAGCTGGCGGCAGGAACAGAGGAAGACAGAATCATTGTTTTGAACAATGTGACCGACTGAGTGATCCGACAGCCGTTGGACTGTGTCTTGCAGCCTGTGCGTGGCTCCCGTTCGGCATCCATCGCACTCATGTCACACACTCAACAGGTGCAACTAAAAGCAGAGAAACATCACATGGTGTGGGAGATAGAGCACACATGATGTGTGCGTGTGTGTGTGTGTGAGGGTGCGGGGGAGGGAATCAATGCCCCTTAAGGTTTTTCCATCTCTGAGGCATTGCTGGCAGAAGCAACAAGTGCATAGAGCTGCACCTTGATTTTTTTGCTGATGCCACCGCATCAGAAAAACGTGACCCTGGAACCCAATAAGGAAATATAAAGCTTATGTACTGGAAGATTTGTTGGGGAAAGGCGGATGGAAATTTCCAGCTTTATAAATAATTTAGTTTTCTCAGACCTTGTAGCAAACTTCAGCAGTCAAAGTCAAGCACTTTCATTTTCACCTATCTTCATTCTCTCATGATACATGAGTGATGGAAGGCAAGGAGAGACGTGGAAGTTGAGAAAATCCCTTTGGGGAAATTTTAAAGTGACTCATATGAGCTTCAGGAAGGTTTAGTGGACTTCTAAATTGCAGAGCACCATTGTGGATAAATAACTTCGTAGAAGAACATGAATACCCACGTAATTGTAATTAATTGATTTCAGCAGAACAGGAGCTTTGTGTATTCAGCTCAAGTGGGATGCAGTAGCTAGTATTATGACATCTAGGCTGCATTTATTTGATTCACATTTTTATCCATTTACAGTTTTTGCATTTTCAATCCATGTTCCCCTTCTGTTTAGTTTGTAGATATATTTGTTTAATTTTTGTGTTTGTTTTGAACCTTTTCATCCTTCTCATCACTTCTTCCCCTGTGATCAAAGAGCACACTTTAGTCCATGTTTCTCATTAATTTAATCAGTCTCACCTGCCTCTTTCTTCTGTTCAACACTCCTCCTGGTATTTATCACCTGGTTTCTTAACAGTTGTTGTCTAAAGGCCTGTATGTCGGGAAAAACAGAAAGATTTGATTATTTTCTTCAGGTGAAAAGAAAACCAACGCTTTCTTTTAGGACAAAACATTTTCTACTTCTGAGAAGCAGAGTGAAACCATAAGATGTGATTTTAATGAAAGAAACTTTAACTTGTGGCTACCCAGATGGACACTTATGCATTTCAACACGGATGTTTCCGACCAAGTTGTACCAGGGAGGTTAAATTAGCTGCAACCGATTGCAGTTAAAGCAGGCATCTTTATTTTTGTGTTCATTAGCAAACCGACTGCAGACTCAAGCTGATGTAGCTAAACTTTCCTGTTGATGTGAGATTTTTCTCTTGATTATTCGCATTACCGCAAATATTTATTTTTGTAGAAAAAAGTTTCAGAAAGTAGAGAAAATTTTTAAAAAAGCAAAAGCAAAGCATAGCACGACTGTAAGATTTTTACAGCTCAATTTTTTTAAGCTATTTTTCTGTCTTTGTCATTTTTTATTTCTGTTTTACCTCTTTGATCATTTTTAAGTGATCTTTTTTTTTTTCAGGAACCTTGTCAATGTTATGACTGCTTGTTCTCATTATGATGGGGACAATGGTGGCAAGGCAAGCAGAAATTCATTGTTTAATTGGTGGGTGGTCAGTTTGAGCTCCTGCTCTGTCTTTCTCTGTCATTGTGTCCTTGGGCAAAACACTTCATCTGCCTTCTCTGCTGCTGGTGGTCAGAGGTCCCCGTCCATGGCAACCCCAGGGCAGCCGTAGCTACAGTGTAGCTTACCTCCATCAGCGTGTGAATAGGTGAATGATTGAATCTAGTGTAGCGTGCTTTGGGGTCTTTTGGACCTAATAAAGCTTTATACAAGGTCAGGTTAGTTACCATTTTCACCATAATTGATTTTTTCTTCATGTTTTCTTTGTAGTGTGTTTTCATTTCCATTGATTCAGATACTTAACCACCTGAAAATCATAAATTCTTACTTTCTCAGTCTCTCAACGGAAAGCTAAAAGATTTAATATTTTATTTCTATTGAGTTACACTCTATTACTGCAGCTCTATGGACACTGTGGGAATCAATGCCACAGCCTGTTAGAGCAGAAATCACCAAATCAACCCAGTTTTGATACGTATTAATTTGGATAGTTGAAACTCAATGTGGGATAAAAGTTCAATCCCCGCTGACATCCTAAACCTCCCTGAAGCGCTTAAGAAAGTAAAGTTCCTTCTCCCCACGCTCACCAGTTGCAACATGAAAGGAAATAACTTTATCCCATCAACTTTGAAGTGAAAGTTGTCATCTCTGCTCAGTCTTCAGCACGTCTCCCTCTTCACCTCTGCCAGTTACTTCCTCACCGAGGCAGGCGTGCTGGATTTGAGGGTAACTGGGAAAAAGGGGGTGAGTACAGGATAAGGTTACCATGGTGAATGTCTGCCCCTGTTCCCCTGAGACCTACCATATCCGGAGCTATTTTCCCTGGTAGTGACTTCAACAGCCATGCCCTGTCAGGTCAAGCTCTTTGTGCCCCCTTTGTACGCTGGCTGTGTATTAATGCCAGCTGACATTTAGCTGCTAAGGCTCTGTGAGGAGATTTTGATATGATGGGCGTTGATGGGCAGCGCAGTAATTTTGCACAACAAGCCAAGGGCTGTCGCTGTCGCAACGCTCCAGGTTTTAAGGAAATATATTGAGGAAATAAAGATTGATGAGGCTGTTTCGGGAGGGAAAATATGTCTCTGCGCTACATGACAGCTGTGCCGAGCTCGGTTCATTCTCTGACTGAAGAGAGCGTCTCACTTTGAAGTTTTTTCCACACTCCACAGTTCTTGCAAGATTTCTGACAGACAGCTGCTGCCGTGTCTCAGTTTTAGAAAACATGACTGGAGCTCAAATCAAAAGTCGCTATGATGTGTCTCATTGTGAAAGGGGCTAATGGCTTCATCTGTCACCGTCAAATATTTGCTTGCAGATATAAGAAATGCGTCATTAGGATGCCGTCTGATCATTGTGTACATTGCATGCACTGGCACTGCGGAGGGATTTCTCCTGGATATGAGGGGAAATGATCCCAGCTTGAGAAAAGAATTGGAAACCATAGTTTTCAGAGTTTGACATGTCTCCACACAAATGTAGGATACTGGAGTGAAAGATAGATGGTTACATGAGGTCCACTTGGTCTGCGACTGACAGATTGAGCAAACTGAGGAAGTCACTTTTTTATTTTACCTGTTCAATTTTCCGTTTGTGACAGAATAACTTCCTAGACAGATGAAGATAGGCACTACATGATTCTCTCAAAACTACTTTTATTTTCCTTTCACAATCAAACAACACTGACATATTTTTCACTGAAAACATTGTTTTCTGTGAAAGTCATCATATAATTTTCTTTTAGCAATGTGAAAAGGGCAGGGTAAAATTGTTATTTAAATAAAAAATTATGAACCTCAACCCCAAATTGACACCAGAATAACAAAAGTGTTTTTATTTTACATCAAAAGTTGCGTAACTCTCTCATTTCCAGTCTTAACTTGTATATTTTGGCCAATTGATATTTTGGTTTAACTCAGTGGGTCACCAGAGTGAACTATAGTTTTAGTTTAAATAATGTCGTATTCTGTCCAGCAGCATTTTGCTTATTGAGAATCCAAAGAACTGCATAATTGTTAAGTGGAATGTGACAGTTTCAATTTACAACTACAAGTGGCCATTTGCACTTATTCCCCAGAGTAAGTACTTTTCAAGTCTCTAGCAGCTTTGCCCTTCGAGCCAATTCTTTGCAAAACAGCTTCAACTCAGTCAGAGTGGAGGGAGAGGATCTGTGAAGCTCAATTATGAAACATACCACATAAAAGATTTTATGATTTCTTTATTTTGACTAAACCATTCTAATGTTTCTGCTATATTTAGGATTGTTGTCCTTCTCTAAAGCAAGCCTCAGTCCCAATTGTTCAGCTTTCACTGACTTGCTGAAGAAGGCATACCCACAGCATGATGCTGCCATCACCATTCTGCTACCACCGAGGTGTGAATGGGGTGGAAATACCTTCTGAATTGCAGCATTAATTCTCCTCCTCAAATAGCTGCTTTCAATAGGTAATCTGAGCTGGGGATCTCTGTGGCACCTTCAAAAGTTCACCACGGGTCTTGGTATTCTGACTGATTCTCACATTGCACAAACAGTCAATTAGTTTTATTATATTGTTTTACAGTCTAAAAATGTCACAGTCTAAAATGTTCAAAGGTACCGGGAGAAGGAATTAAACATGTTCCATGTGAAACTTTGCGTACTTTAAGGCGACCAAAGAAAGGAAGCAACACTTTTCTTCAGTCAAGTTGTTACCGTGAATAAACGGAGGAACGCTGGGAGAGAGAGAGATAAAAAAAAAAAACCTTGTGAAGTCCTCCTTTTCTTTGACATCTGCCATCTTCAGCACATATCTAAAGAACTCACGTATAGTCAATGAGATGTACTCAAAGCATGTCATGGCATGATTTGGATCCGCTGGGATTCGGCGGATGACGCAGGCTAAGGCTGAATAACCGGAGCGCACGAAGTGATGAACGGAAGCGCCCGCGCGCACCACCCCTATAATAATCTGCTGAGCGCCGTCGCTGTCTCTTCGGCACCGCTCACTGACAATTCAACGGAGCGGAGAGGAAAGACGCACAGCTGAGGATCTTCTGAGGATTGTATTGCTGGAGATAACAAACCCAACAGGGTTCAACTTTTTTTTTCTTTTTCCTCTTTCTATATTTCTCTTTCTTTCTGGAGTAGATTTATCAAAATCTGAATTGACTGAGTTTTAAATGCTGGACGATTTGGTTGTCTTTGTGTGTGTGTGTGTGTATGTTATAGCGGACCGACCATGTGGTTGATGGACAAGTAATACTACTATGGGGTTTCACTGCGGATTTTTTTTTCCCCAAATCGCTTCATAAATTTTAGGTGTTATTTTTTTCCCGTAAAACTTTGGATGTGGTATTCTTTTATACTAAATTCATAAAATCGGTGTAAAAAGTTTCTTACATAATTTCAGGTGTTTTTTGCGTTCCTGTTCCTAAAGACATTAGTAATTCCCATTTCATCCAAGATGCTGGTTTTAGTTTTTGGACTTTTGTACCTGGTCAGCGGGCGCATGGTGAGCAGCCAAGATGTAACAGGTAGTCGGTTCGTGTGTAACGCAATCCCCCCGGGCGCAGAGCCCGGCTGCGGGTATGGCCCCACAGGCAACCGCGTCCAGAGCAGCAGCCCCGTGGAGGATGAGCTGCGCAACACCATCATCCAGCTTCGGGAGACTATCCTGCAGCAGAAGGAGACCATCGTGAGCCAACAGGGAACCATTAAAGAGCTCAACTCCAAGCTGGCGCGCTGCGAGGCGGCAGCCGATGAGATGGCGCAGGGTAAGCCCCGGGGTCAGGGCTCCAGAAGGAAGGAGTACGGGAAGAACACCATGGGAGATCTGCCCCGGGACCCCGGTGAAACTATAGACCACCTGGGCAAAACCATGCAGACCCTGAAGGGTCGGCTGGAGAATTTAGAGGTAAGACGGCACAGACATGCAACAGCATAACACAAAAATCCACCATTTTATATCACACGTTTTTCGTGATAGTAAATTGAACTGTCAAACGTTGCTTTTTTTCAGTTATCATGTTTGGTGAAACTCAGACTTTATAGATTTTTTTTTACAAGCAAAGTGTTATATTATCAGCACTTATTCTCGTACATTTCGATGATTATGGCTTACAGTGAATGAAACCTTAAAATATCAGTTTCTCAGAAAATTGGAAAATTATATAAGACAAATATTTTGAAATACCTATTTTCTTATATAAAGAAACGTTACATTATTGCCATGTTCTGCTCACTTGACAGATAATAAAGGTGCAAAAGATAATTGCTCTAACAAGCTGTTTCTTCACAGTATGCTGTATCCAGACATACTAACTGAAAGCTTAGTGGAAGGAAAATATGTGGTAAAACATCTTTTAGATTAATGTGGAGTAAAGACCACTTAATAGCTTAGGGAAGACTCATAAAAACAAGTATTGTCACTGGATTCAGTGATTCAAGAGTAACCACACAACGACATATCTAGGACACTTCATAATTAAAGACACTCCGGAACTAGAGACAACATTAGGTGTCTTGCCTAGACTAAGAAGAAAAATAACCCAGCTGTTAATAATCTAATAGATTAATTAATTTAATATTTTACTTAGAAATTCTAAATTCTTCTTACCTTCTTTCTGCTTACAAACATTATGACCATGCTGATGGGTCCAGTGGGAGCTAATACTGACCTCACAATGCCTGCTATAATGACCACGGTCTTGATTGACCATCAAACTCACTTGATCTCACTCGAGGACTTACAAACTAGTCTTCTCCATGACACTAATAACTACGTTCATTTTCAGAATTTATGTTTTCATTAGCTGCATACTCTCATCAAAATCAACAAAAGTGAACTTTTCAAATTATATATAAAAACTGTATGTAAAAGCAGATATTACTTTTGAATAAAATTGCTGAAATAAATTAGCATTTCAAGTAAAAAGCTCATTAGGTACAAAAACACCACTCTTGATCTAAAATGCTAATTACATGTCTTACTTAGACAAATTCTTTAGAATCCTACCACTTTATATATGAATTACAACAAAATTTAACTTGCTAATTATGTACCATTCATTTGATTTGTAAACATGAGTTGTAAGAATGCTGGTGCTTGGGGCCCCCTAATGGTTTGGAGGTTCTAAGCAGCTACTCTGTTTTCTAATTGTAAACAGTCGTGTCAATGCTACATGGCTTGTTATGGGTTAATCTGGTGCATGGGACCTCTCAAACCAATTTTATGCTTTTATTGATCCAAAGACATTCACTAAGACAGATTTATCTGTGAGGTATTATTGAAAAGAAAAAAAAAACATCTTGTCAAAGGTGAAGTATTGCACGTGATGGTGGGAATTGCAATGTTTTCTTGAATAATGCATGAGCCTGTCCTATGTGGGATTCACACACTTGTTTATTTGCAGTTGTGTGACTAATTATTCATAGCGGATGATTAAATTAATTCCCCGAGATTTTAGTTGGTCTACAGCAATAAAATTTTCAAACTAATTCAAATATTTGGCGGTATTGTCATGCCACACCTGAGACTTCTGCTCTGCTTGTGGCACTTTTTTCACTTGTTTTTCTGTTTATTACATTTTCCAGAGGGCTCAAGGGTCACGCTCAGCCACTAATGAGGTGACCTGGAGAACTATTTGCAAATAAGCAGAAGGCTTGTGTTCTGAATTTATTATTGTGAACAATATGCTGCATCATTGATCCGTCTCTCTGCTGCTTTAACCCTTATCTACCTCTCTCATTTCATAAAAGTCTACTGTTCTAATGAAATTAAGGATATGCTACTAGAGAACACGCATATTTTGCTGAATTCCAAACAGGTCTATTTTAAACACCCTTGATTGGCTGAACCTTAATTATCATTACTCATCTTGTTCTGGTTGCATGTTTCCACAAAAAGTGGACAGTTTCTCACTTAACTGATTTTCAGTTAGATGGAAATTTGCATACCTCTGGAAGTTCTTTAAATTTTGCCACATCAGGGCCACTAACTTCAATAAAAAGTTGAAAAGTGGGAGAAAATTATTTGTTTTTCTCAAAATGTTGGGGTTTTTTTACTAACAAAAATTTTAGCTATGTGGCAAGCATTTGTATTTCTGCCACTAAAATATTTGTACATGGGAAAACATCTGGGAACATCTGCTTTCAAGTCTTGTCACAAATGATCCTGATTTTCATTTGGAGGTAGCACTGTACTTTGACTAGGCTGTTGTAAAACATGATGTTGAATTGACGTACCCCATTCATTGTAGCTCTAATTGTATGCTTAGAGTTGTTGTGTTGCTGCAAGGTCAACCATTCCCTTTACTATTGCTCAAGAAAAGCTTATAGTCAATCAATCAATCAATCAATCTTTATTCCAGACACAAAAGAGGTCCATATTAAACACAAATGATAAATAAAAGGAAAAACAGACAAACACAGAATAATATGACAGTCACTGAGTCACAAATAAATGATGACGCCAATGTCTCCACAATCTTGAAAAAAATCTCACTGTACTAAAAACAGGGTTCACTAAAATTACTATTATATTATTGTATGACACAGATAATCTACACATACATTTATACATGAGATTCCTGAGTGCAGCTGCACATGTGGGAACAGCGGTATGTACAAACATGTGCTCCATCTAGGAGCAGTCCTATGTATATAGTGTAATGCTGTCAACACTATGTAACCCTAACCCTAACCCTTCTACAACACCATGTAGAAGCCATGTTTGGGGGATATACCCAATGTTGCCAATATCTTTCGTGATCAGGGCACAGACTCCTGGATGAACTGGATTTTATGTACAAGGATCCAAGTAAAAGAGTTTAAATACAAATACATGCTAAAAGTCTAAGATTTTGATTTGCAAAAAATGCTGGAAGCATGTATGATTTCGTTCAACTCATTACACACTTCTGTTTGTTGATCTATCACATAACATCCCAATAAAATACATGAAAGTCTACTGTTGTGATGCAGTATGACTATTTTTGGAAGGCACTGGGTTTGCAGCAGTTGCCTTCTGGACCAAAAAGCTACGGTCAGGCATTTAGATGGTTGAATTTTTCTGTGAAAAAGTAATCAGACTGGGATGTGCTCCTGACTGCCAGCAGAGTAATATTTGAAATAGACATTTGATTTGAGGGCAGTTTTTCATTGCGTGGGCACATGATGTTTCCCATGTTCCAAAAAAAAAAAAACAGAAAAATCCCAGAAACAAACCATCTGTCATCGTGGTGTCAACTTGGGGTGACGTCTACCTTTAATACCCTGCACAGAGTCACGGGTGTTTGGCAGGTCGCCCATACAAGCCACAGGGACATGCTGTCTTCATTTAGAGATTGATGCATCAAAGACAACGCTGCCAAAAAGATAGCAGAGCTGTCTGATCAGCAATCTACTGCACTGACGGCTAGCAGGATTTAATGTCTGTCTATCTCTAATCTGTGTCTGTCGTGTGCCTCCCAGCAGCAAAGCCTGCGTCTCCCCAGCACAAACTCATCAGCTGGCGGAGCCCCAGCCCTGACTCCCCTGCCACCAGAGCTCCGTGAGCTGCTGCGCCAGCGTCTTGGGGCACTGGAGACCCAGCTCCTCCGTAAGGTAGCTGAGCTGGAGGAGGAGAAGAGCCAGCTCTACAATGAAACCGCGGCCCACCGCCAACGCACCGAAAGCGCTCTCAACTCCCTCATGGAGAGGATTGCGGAGCTCGAGAAAAGTAAGCATGATGCATCAGGAGCTGTGAAAAATTTTGCAAATTTTAATGCCAATTTTATATTTAAACAGAAATTTTGCCTTACTAATTTAGCAGCGATTAGTCAATATCTGAATAAGGTTTCAGTGATGTAAAGATTTCCCTTCACACTCCTTTTGCTCATAGAGCTATTCTGGTGGTCTTAAAAGTAAGGCTTGGAAAGCAACTGCTAAATGTTCTTAATTAGTGTAAAAACTGTTCAAGTAGCATCAGCCCTCCTAGGTTGGTCTTTGATTGTAGATGTCAAAATACTGAAAATGTTTCCACCAACAGAAAAAAAAAAATGCTTAAGAAATCTATTTCACATTTCACTGGACATTTCTTCAAGGTTTAGCAGAATTGGTCAGGGGATGAGGCCAGGATAGCTGATGTTAATGTCTCAGTTGCATAGAAGAACATGTGTATATCTTGATTCAGAAGCCTCTCAGTGCAGAACCTGCTTGTGAGTTTTATTTAGTTCAATTTCCATCACATCAATGTCAGAGGGTTCCTGCTGTGAATTCCGGGGATGGGATTTATTGTGTTGTTCTGTGAGATAGAAAGGTAAGGATTTTACCTATAAATAAAGCTGCTGCAATGGCTCCGTAATGCAATTTTCCTCTCCTCCCTGGACTTGCTCTGAAATGTGCAGAGACAGCGTACATACATTTTATTTGAAATTGACCTTGTAGGACAATAGTATTTTTTGAAAGAGGCTACATGACGGGAAATGCTGCACAAAATTAATATGCACGTAATATTTGAGATTTTCTGTTCTCGAGAGGGAAAGAAGATTAACACATATGTGGCAAACAGAGCCAAAAATTATGGGGTCTGAGTAGTTTACGTTCACCCATCATGCACCCAAAAACATTTTTCTAACATTTTTTTTAATGCTTGCGATGATTTATTTGATATATTCATGTTCCAGTGTGAAATAATTTATACAACTTGCACTCTCAATGAATTTTAAAAATAGGCATTGGGTTGGTTTTCATTGTAATTTTAAACTCAGTATCAAATACACATGAATACATATCTGAATGAAATCTGCATTGAACCTTTCCAATACGACCTGCTGCCTACAAATATTACTTCAAGAGTTCATCAATAACTAATCCAGCAGGTCGTACAAAGGTCTTTCTCACGTTGACCAAAAATCATTTTTTGGATCCCCAAGACTTTTGGGACAATATTTCTGTGAACTAAAGTGACAAATCTAAAATTTTTATGTATGATGTTTTTGTACTGGCTCAAAAAAATCAGACCTAGTCAAAAGTCTGGTCTTAAATGCAATTGAATTACAGTTATGTGACCTCAAGCAATCTTTACAAAGCTCTAATGTAACTGAAATAAAACTATTCTGTCACACAGACATAGTCTAAACACAGCAGCTAAACTAAATGCATCAGTTAAAGATTGATTTCTATTGTTGAGAGTTGTTGTCACCAAATGTATGTGCCAACAGCTACTATGTTTAGGGGGGAATTATTTTCTCACATAGAGCCGCTTTGGAGAACTCTGTTCGCTTAATGAATGAAACCATCATTTAAAAAAACTACATTTTTTTATTTACTCAGGTTAAATTTGCAAGTGAAAAAAATTGTAAACTATAAGGTGGAAAATACTTTTTCATAGTTTTGTATTGGGTATGACACTGATATCAGAGGAAGATAAACGTGATGTGGTTACACTGTGTGGTTACTGCAGCATATTGACTTGCACTAATATGTGATGTGGTGGGTTTAAAACTATGTTTTAAAGATAAAAACATAGTTTTTATTGGAAAAACTGTAATTTCCTGTACAAGCTAATAGTAATAAATAAAATTTAATGGTAGGTTATTGTTTGATAATGAGACAACACAAATGTAAACACAGTCAGTGCCACATTGCTGATTTTTAATGTTTGCCACTTCTTTGTCACTTTAATGCTAATTGTTCAAAATACTATGGTATTTGCATGTCCATTTTCAAAAATTGTGGCAGTTATACAAATAACCTGTTAAAATGTTATACTTGTTCTCCATTTAAAATTAGGATTCTACAATTCCAAATTATTTTTAGATGTTTTCAGCCACTAAAATACCAAATTATGGAAGTGTATTACATTAAAACATTTATGAGACTTCCACGCATTCTGTAAAAGCTAGTATCAAACTAGTTCTATAGAGACCTCAGTGAATAAATGAGTGAAGTTCATTGGGTTTGCAACTCACTTCAAATTGTTGAGGTAACAGAGAAATTGCAGGGAACATCAAAACAACTAGATCTCTCTCTTACATTGATTAATGTTCATGAATCTAACATCAGAAGGACACAGAACAAACAAAAGTGGACATGGCTGCAAAAAAAGAGATATATTTTTGCTAAAAGAACCTCTGGCTGATTCAAGTTTATAAAAAAAATTTTAAAAAATGAATAAAATAAAAAAAATTTACAAAACTCCAAAGAATGAATTTCATTAATTTAAACTAATGGTTTAAACCAGATGTACTATTTTTGGATTAAAACCTATTAGATTTGTTTTGATAAGATCGTTTAATTAAAAGCTGGTGGTGTTAATATCATGTTTCAGTCTGTTCAAGGAGTAGTTATTATATTCATAAATTATGTACTTTGTCGCCATCCTAATGTAGAATGTTTGAAATCCCAAGCAGAAATTGTAGTCACAAAGCAAAACCATTGTCTTAAGTTTTGGTACTAAAAATGGTCTTAACCTTAAATACAGGTTAAAATGTTCTGGAAAACATAAATTGAACAGTTCGAGGGAATAAAATCCACTAGTGTCTTAAAATTGTGGTTCTATCCATAGTAACAATTTACCATTCCAATATTTTTTTGAAATATTTAGAGGCAATTTTTAGCGCATAAATTATGGTCCAATTAGAATCTGAACTCAAAATATTCTGTTCTTTCCCAGCTTGTTGGTTTGTTTTCTTGACTTACTAATAATAAGTATTACTGTTCTGTTATTTACTTTTTGGCATTATTTGATGTTAACTTGTGATTTAACACTTTTCTTTTCATTGAAGTTTGAGACTAGAGAGCAATATAAACATATCCTTCCCTACTTTCTCACATTATGTTGCTTTAAGAGATAAAAGCTAATCATGTTTATGCTCAATTTTATATATTTTATCTGTTCATAGGTAATAATGCCTTTAAGTCCCCAGAGGACTTCAAAGTGTCCTTCCCTCTTCGCACCAACTATCTGTACGGACGCATTAAGAAGAGCCTCCCGGAGATGTACGCCTTCACTGTTTGCATGTGGCTCAAGTCCAGCGCCAGTCCAGGCATAGGAACCCCTTTCTCTTATGGCGTGCCTGGACAGGCCAATGAGATAGTTCTGATTGAATGGGGCAACAATCCTATTGAGTTACTGGTCAATGACAAGGTAAGTCTACAGAGAAGTTTATTCCTCATTACATTTTCCATACACAGTTAAGCTTAGAATTGTGCATCCACATGGCGGTTTTAAATTCTAAATTATATTTTTGATTTAAATCAATAAAATGCTTCTTCTAATTGCTTTAACTGGTATTTTGTTGATGAGCTTCAAATCTTTAAGACTAGAAGGTCACTTTACCATCACTCTACTCTCTAACTCTCTCTACAAATCAGTTTGAAGTTGAGACTGTGACTGAGTCTCTCCAAAATTGTACTATTACTTCCAGTCACAAGAAACATGTTAAGTAAAACTAAAACAATACTTTGATCTGCTATGTGTCTGATTATTTTTCTGGTTAACTTTACATTCTGAGCTAAAAGGGATCAGTGGGTTTGTTTGGTGCCACTTGAAGGACCATTTGTAGAATATTCCAAACACATAAAAGACATGTTCAGCTACTTTTATATTGACACAAATATTAAATATTATCTGGAGCACCATAAAAAAGTTTAATTAAAATATTTTTAAAGCATAAGGAATAATACAAATATTTCACAGTCTAATGGATCAGAACTATACTAAAAAAAATCTATTAATAATAAACAACTTTTAGCTCACTTTAAAAGCATCATTTATTAAAAAACCAAAGCAAGGCAGCAAGAAAATAATGTCTTTACTTCACGTGTCTATTTCTGAAATGAGTGTGCAAAAAGGCACTGTTGAGCTTATCGGTGCCTCCTGGTGGCATGGATTAAAGGAGAATCTCCTGGCAGCTTTAACTCTGTCAGTTAAGAATAAACTTGCAGAGGGAGAGGAGTTCTGTCTTGGCTTTGAAATGGCTGATTTTCTGCAAAGAAAGATAAAACAAAAATGGTGCATTATTTGCCTGCCAACACAGTTGGTTCAGTAATGACACTGATAAAATAAAAAAAGACAAAGTCTCTGTTTTTTGAAACAAGCAGGTGGTTCATGTGAGTTCACATTGAGAAGGAAATCATTGAAAATTAATTCTGAATACTAAAATTTGTACCATATAAACATTTAATATGGCTGACCCACATTCCACTCAAACCCAGAGATAACTGTATTCATTAGAGAATTTGGGCTGCTGTGTGTGCTCATTGGATGGCCTTATATTTGGACTTCATCCCTTACTCTAACCATACAGTCAGTGCAATTTCAATTATCACAGCACTGAATATGGTTAGACAAGGAACATGCATAATTTCTGGCATTTACTTTGAAGTATTTGCATTGTTACAGTAATATAAGCTGCAGGGATGAATTCAGTTTTATGCATAATGACTCAGTTTAAAACCCTAGACTCAGTTGCTCAGATTCTTGGTTAAAATTATCCCAAACTGGTATTCCTACCCGACTCTCTTATTTACACTGTGTGTTATTGACACAGGCAGGTCTCCCCTCAGTTTTCTTCTCACTATGCATTATACATGGGTTCACGTCAGCTGGATCAGAGAGAGTTGGTGGAAGGGATGAGCGTGCGATTGGAAGAAAGTAGAAAGGGCTGAGAAACTGAGAAGCTGCAGTGCTTTGGAGGTTAATGGAGACCAAAAACGTGAAATATAGCAAAGCTGCCACTTTCTATGAAAGGTTCCCATTGGAAAATGGTGAAAATTTAAAAGGAAAAGGAAAAGCCTTGTGGAAATAAAAGAAATTAAATTAAGTTTAGTAAATTTGAGGATCAGGTGTGCAGTAGCACATCAGTGTGTTGAATTTACTTGCAGTGTCCAACAAGCTGCATTGTTTATGTTGCTCATACTGCATACTAAAGAGAAAGCAGAAGGTTGGCTTAACAATATTGAAAAGTGCAGAGTTGTCTTGTTATATTTTTATGTGTCATTATGAAGGGTCAGAGTCCCACTTGTTACACATCAGCCTCTGCCCCCAGATTTTGCTTCCCTTTGCACAAGGAGATTGTTGATGTCTCCTAATGTTGCTTCCAGCATAATCTTAAACAGGCTTGTGCTTTTCCTCCAGCCACACATAAATATTGTGCCATATTGCATGCGCAGTCTGATGCTCCAATCCCTAATGCTCCTGGTGTTTTCTGAGATTGTTTTCCAAAGGAGAAAAAACTGAATCCCCCAAAAAATGTTTAAATGATTTTCAAAATCTCTGTGGCTGATACAATTTTGTTGACATCATCAGAGATATTGCCTGGATTTGCTCATTCTTGCTTTAACTTACTAAAAAAGAAGGATTCTCATGGAAAAATGTGTTACTTACCACCAATATAAAGATGTGGAAAAGCCATAAAATAAATTCATCTTATATTTCAACACTGTAGTAGAATAATCTTGCACTTAAACTTTAAGCATTCAACTTTAATGTTGAGTATATTTATTCAAAGGATAAGAAAAATGTTGAATAACTGTCTTTAACAAACAATCAGATTGTTGACAACCTTGCTATAAACCCTCTTTCCCACTGAAACAGTCACTTTTTAAAGTATTTTTCAAGATCGGAGGATGAAGGGATTTCTGATCGTTGCTCTTTCCACAATTTCTCTAGTTTATCCAAATCAGTTGGTAATTTCTGCCATTCAGCCCACTCCACAGGCTTTCACAGATTTTAGGTGTGGGCACAGAGACATCAATGGGAGAAATTTGTGTTTTGTGAACCACTTCTGCTTTGATATAGCCAGGTGTCTTTTGGATCAACATTCTTTCTTCTGTCTTCTGTCCAAAGTTGACAAATTTTCAAGTCCACCAGATTTTATGTAAACTCTCCTGGTATCAAAAAAATTTTGACACCATAAACTCTTGATAATATTCTCAAGGCCATTACAAGACAATTATGTCCAGAGCATCAAAGATACTCTACCATAGATGTGAGCTGAATCTTTGTTTAGGTCAGACCCTTCTGGAGTATTTGTTGCTGAAAATCTCAATCTGAAGCTCATCTGACCAAAACCTACATTTGTTTATTGCAATGGTGATAAAAGATGTATTTAATTGAAGGCACTTCTGAAATCGTTCCCAGAGGACCAGCATAATTGTCCTCATCTGCATCTGTCTTTGTTCTAAGCATCAATCATTTTCTGGTTTCAAGGTATCCTTATGTCATGATTTCAAAACCACAAACATTTTAGATCAGACCACACTATCATATTGATGGGATGACAGAGACATTGCAAAGTTTTCTCCGATTTACTGGTCCGATTTACTCAGTCATATGGGTCCAAGTTGCAGCATTGCAAATTCAAATCATAGCTGCCATTTTCTTTATCCATCTAACTTCTTTAGAGTGTTAGAGGTGACCTAGATGCAAAATTCACATTTTTTTACTTACATTTGAGTCCCTACCACTTCTCGAACAGTAAAAATAAAAAACAACCAGCCATTTTCTGGCAATAAGTTAATGTTTTTGGTGTTTCAAAAACCTCCCAAATATTAAGTCACAATAAGCAGGTACTGACCCTCACATAACAACCTCAGCTAAGTCCCGAACCAAGCGACCGAAGCAGAATTCTTCCCACTTCATTGCTGAAGATGAACAGTTTTGGTCAGCTGGTTTTACCTTTGTATGCACTGTACAATGGCTACAGGAAAAGACAAGTGTTTGTTGTTGACTTACCATTCAGAAACCATTTGTTGCTTCCTTGATGGTTGTGCAGGAGGCTCCATTTCTTCAACTTCACAGTTGTACCAGTGTGCATCTGCTTGCAGCCATTTTCCCGTGCATAAAGTGTGAGTGTAAACACTGAGTTGGCAATGCGGCCAGCAGCAGCTTATTTGCATAAAAGTGACAAGAGGTCCTAAAACAGCTCATTCTGAAACAAGCTCAAAATAGGCTGAACTGAGGAGGGGAAATCTCATTATCCGAGAATGATTTTGTGCAAAAAATAAAATGAACATGTTTTGTATAGCCCATAGACCTATGCTAACTTGATTAAAGGAACAGCTTTTACGTGTGCGCATGTCTTTCACTGAATTCTGCAACGGGCATTGAGAGTAAGAATATCTGTTTTTAAAATAAACTGCCTACTGCA
This sequence comes from Gambusia affinis, assembly GCF_019740435.1. NCBI lineage: Eukaryota > Metazoa > Chordata > Actinopteri > Cyprinodontiformes > Poeciliidae > Gambusia > Gambusia affinis. Next base: position 11,389,617 of record NC_057886.1, on the reverse strand, counting down.
GACAGACTGCTGAGTCAATCAGTAGTTACCATCAGGTTGTTTTGCTCTCCATGGTACATAGAAAGAGTTGACTGTCATGAAATGTAGGGCTTTGATTATAGGATCACAAAGTTAAATCCATGTGTTCTGTTGGACCCCAAGATCATGTCAAAAATTGAGAACTTAATGACAATCCTAAGTATACTTGCAGTCCAAAGTTGAAAAAGATTACATTAGGAGAGTGAATAGGCTACTGATGAGGATGATTAGTGGAAGAAGGAACCCGGCACTTCTGTTTGACAAAAAAAGAAACACATAGAGCTTAATAACATAATATAATAACAACTCAAAACAAGAGAACCAGAGCATAGAAGTCAGACAGAACTCAAACTCCCACAGAACATGAAAAATATACTATGATTCCAGCTTTCCTGGTACAAATAACATTTAAACGCAGCCCCCAACCTTTTTATTTTTTTGAGCAATTTCCCCATGCTGGCCTGAGGCAAAGATGTTATTATTAAGGTTTTCTGCTTTGGAAAGCTTTCATAAAACCTTATATAAATAAAAGCATTGTTATTAAATAATGACTCAAAAATATCATCTTTTATTTTTTGAAAATGCAGTCATTTAACTAAACACGAGTGAGTCATAGTTTGTCCTATGAATATGAAGCGTGATTGCTTTGATTTTTAAGTGATGAGGAATATTTGACAAGAATTTATTTTCCAGTTTAATATCCAGAAGCTTTGGTTTGCCTGCATGATAGACACATCATAACAACACTCAGAGTATTCTCTGTGGTCCCCCTAATGAAAGCACACCACCTGGTGTCTCTGATGAGGTCAGTATGCTTTGTAATTGTGAGTGAGTAGAATTTTATTTTCAATCACTTCCATTTTCTCAAGTCTCTTTGCGTCCAGACCTACATCTGCTGCGAGACATATGACTACGAATCAGTCCTTTAGTCTCACAATAAAAAAGGCTAATGAGTTACAGTGCACACTCATGATCTCGTGCTAATCCTCAAAAGACAATGATGTCATTGGTTGGTAAAATAACTGGTTATTTTCCTTTGATCTATGAACAAAGCAGAAACCCATAAGAGGACAGAGTTTTGCTGTTAGCATTCTGATTGCTTTGAAGGATGTTCTATCCCTTGATGTCACCTAGGTAATCTAAATTTTAAATGTCTCTCTTGCTCAGAGAAGTCTCTGCAGGGAGCTGCTTCTTTTGAAGCTGTAACCCTTCTAATTGCTGTCCTTGTTTCTAGCATGCCACATTTTAACTCTTGCCTTTCCCCAACCCATCCTGCTTCCTGTTTCCCCTACCCTTCATCATCACCGTCTCTCCTTTGACCTGTGTCTGTGACTCACATCATCCTTTCCTCTGCCCTTAACTTCCACCCAGGTGGCCCAGCTCCCTCTGTCAGTGAGCGACGGGCGCTGGCACCACATCTGCATCACCTGGACGACCAGAGACGGCTTCTGGGAGGCTTATCAGGATGGAGAGCGGCTCGGCACCGGAGACAACCTGGCCCCCTGGCACCCAATTAAACCTGGAGGGGTAATCATCCTGGGCCAGGAACAGGTGAGCCTGAAGGCTTAGTCAGTAAAGAACAAGTGTGTGTATGCTTTTGTACCAGTAGGATCGTCTGTGGACTCTCCCTCATCCTGAGTGCCAGAGGCACAGAGCAGGGAGCACAGGGGAGGAGGCATTGAGTCTCTTCTCACGCTACTGTGGCCCTCTTACTATAACGTCATTCATCTACTCACAAACTGCTCGAAAAAATCCTGAAAATTGCATGTGTGTCCTTAAGGAAATTCAAAAGAACATGTGAATGAAGTGTACTGAGATATGTATACCCATGAAGCACTAGTTCAGAGCCGGAGGGGTTGGCATTGGTTTCCTTTTCACCAAGAAACTCAATTGAGATTGTTGCAGATTGCACAAGGCTTGGAGGCTGATCAACACTAAGGCATCCTAAAGCTACTAGGTAGACTTTTTTGGTCAAACTCAGGAAAACTCTCTTGACTGGACTTAATGTTATTGTCACATAAATAACAATAAGTCACGGGCAGTTTTATGTTTGTTCTGCCCTTTTGTTTTCAATTGTACTTAGTTTAGGTCAAATCTGTCTTCCAAGCTTCCTCCGCTCTATACTTTTGGTGACAATAGGCAACTCAAACTTTTTCACATTTTTCCGTTCATTCATTTTCTCATTATTGGTCTTTTCAATCAAATTCTTTCTTCACAAATTTTTACCTGTTTTTTGAGAATTTGTAGCAAATAGTTTAAGTCACTTGAAAGTATTCTGTTTGGATCCCATGAAAAATATGGCTACAATAAAACAGATAGAATTGGTTTGGAGGAAAAATGAGGGCACACTCCAGAGGGCAGAATTCATTATTAAAGATCTTCAGCAAACATTTCAATCAAAGTTACTATGAAGCTATACAGAATAAGTTCTTGCAAATCATCTTAAAACTGGCTTTTTTTTTTTTTTTACAAGTGAAGAAAAGGTAAGGAAACCAGTAAATTTGAAGAGTCAGACCAGTTAAAGTTCTGTTGATCTTCACTGTCATCGCCATCATTTGATTAAGCTTCACAGTCGACAGCAGCATCCATCATTGCTCAGAGTAAAGTCAGAGTCAAACTCTTGCTCAACCTGGTGAGATTGGCTGAGAATCAACGTTGAAATCTATTCCACCCAAATACAAACAAAGAAGGTGATTGTAGGGGTCAGGATTCTTCTGAAGAAATAGAAAATAATTATTTGCTAAACAATGTTGCTATTTACCATATAGAAGTAGTACTTAATATATTGTTCTTAAAATCTATGTAATGTAAATATCGTTTTGTCTTTCCAATAAGGACATCGTCGGAGGGCGTTTTGATGCTACCCAAGCCTTTGTTGGCGAGCTGAGCCAGTTCAACATGTGGGACAGAGTACTACGGCCGGTGGACATCATGGGTTTGGCTAACTGTTCGGCCTACATGCCGGGGAATGTGGTTCCTTGGATTGACGCCAATGTAGAAGTGTTTGGTAGTGCAAGTAAAGCTGCTCTCGAAATCTGCGAAGACCGTGCTTTTGATTCCTAAGAATGCAATTCAAGGAGTCCTGCAAAGGGATCTGAATTTTGAATATTCAGATATTGTCTAACCCTAAGGGTAGCATTGGACTATCCACCACGGTCTCTAAGGCTTGGTGTTTATTGGATTTAAAAGATCACGTGCTCATCACATATGAACCCTGAAGACATTCCCGGATACTTTAAATTGATTCTCTCTGCAGAGGAAGACACTGAATGCTGTTTAATATGTCTGCTGTTAAGATATGACCTGCTGTTGTCTTGTTTTTTATTTTTCATTCGCAAGCTTACTTGTCATTTGACAACTCTTTGAGAACATCTCACGGTAGTTCTGTTCCTTATTTTGACAACACTGCACTGTTTCCCTTGTTGAATGTGAGCTCAAATAGGCTTTGATGTGCTGCAGAAAACTGTGGTCGAGCACTACATGCTCTGAGTTTTTTTTTGGCTGTTCGAAAAGCAGTGAGACGCCGAAGTAAATAACAAAATGAGGCGGATGCTTATGAGATTGAACTTCACTATTGTCCAAAATAATATGCATGAGTCTGAGCAGTGCATGCTTTCTGTCAACATGCACAGTGAGTATGCTGCGTCAAAACAGGCTGATGCAGCGTGCTCCCAACATTATGTAAGACCTTGTGTGTGCGTGTGTGTGTGTGTGTACGTTCCTATGCTTATGGCTTGTCTTGCGTGTAAAACAGACCAGAAGCTTATGAGGGAGAGAGAGAGGACATTTTTTATTCTTGCAAATCTATGCTTAATACCTCATTGCCCTTTGAGCAGCTGCCATGCTCACGAACAGCTTTCTGAACGGACTGGCTCTGGCCAGGTTAACAGCGACATCGGACAGCTGCCCAGTCCTAGCTAAATGACAGAACTGTGGATGCCAGCTGACCACTCGGCGAGAACAGGGACTTGGTCTGGCCCTCAAGGACAATCTCTAACTCCCCATGTGGGTTGTAATTATCCAAGTTTATGAATGAATGCAGCATTGAGTATTCCTGGTCTCCTGATGTTTCTGTAAGTGTATTGTCAATGACAAAACATTCAAATGTAGGGGCTATGTCAGATGGGAGCAGCGCTCTACAGACATTTTGAATGTTCCTACTACATGGAGCTTGGTCCTAAATGTCTCATTCTTGACTGATATAAAGGTTTTGATCAACTGATATATATTTTTAAACAGAATGGAGTGTATCTAATGTATTTTGACATTAATCATGAATAAAACTAATAGTTTTTGGAGCTTAAAATTTGTTGTTAATGTTGAAATGGACAGTTTTTAAGGACCCTTCTTTTCCCCGATGAACTAGAAGGAACGTAAGGAAATAAAGCTAAAGACACTTCAGCCAGCCTTTTTGAGATGCAGTTTTCTTTGAGGTCTGACTCACCAATCGGCAGTTTCATAAATCCTAAGATTTATTTGAAGAATTTTAACACACAGAAAAGATTTTTTTTTTTAATGTGCAGCAGGGTTTCCTGCAGTAGTTGTGAATCAAACAGAAAATGAAGGAAATCCTGCACGAGATTACTTCAGCTTGTGTTTATGTGACTTTTTTATGATCAGAAATAGCTTATGTTTTAGTACAGAGTACACCTTAGATAAATACACACCCACAACCTCCAAAAAATCTGTTTTTCAGTATTTGAATGGCTCAATATCAATGAGTTGGAAAAAAAATTGTCTTGATTCTGATCTCTGGACATCTCTTGATAAAAGCCTCATTTTCTTAGAGTTCGGGATTAAATATTAAAATAGAAGTTTTCCTTTTATTAAAACTAATAAAAGTAAATATGTATTAACACCAAATGCTGAAAAATTTTATAAATTATATCCTGTTGTGAACTCTACTTTTGAATGTTTCTGTTAGCAATGCTTTATTGTAAAGATGAGAATTTGTTTTTCCTGTTGAAATTGTCGGTTCTTGTTCTATCTGCAAATAACTTATCAGAAGCAGTCATGCAAAACAGCAAGAATGCTACGAATGCTCTGTTGGACTGGTGAATGGCCTTTTGTGAAAACCATATGTGCTTTTGTTGCGAGTGGAGACTTCAGACTTTCTGTCAGCTTTTGTAGCACACTTTCATGACAGCGCAGAAATGCCGAAAATGTGTTTGTGTTTTGCAAACTTTAACCACATGAAATTCTGCAACTTTCTGTTATGATAACTGATGTATTTTTGCACTCAATAAAAGACTAAGCAAGCTCCTGAGAAGTGACACTTGATACGGCAATTTCATGATGTGACAAAGCAACTCAACCGTTTTCAAAGTTGAAATAGATAAATACAAAATTATAGGCAAATGCCTGACTAAAAATATAGACACTGTTTTCAAAAGAATCAAGTGAAAAATTCAGACATGACTTTGGTAGAGGGTTATACACCACAGCCTGGAGGCAACAGCACTTATTTACTTATTTCTGTATTCAGGCTTTTTCAAGAAATAATGGTAAAATGCTGAGTTTTTTACCACGCCTCATTCAAAATCTAATTTTTGCCTACTTAAAACTTTCCTTACATTTCACGATATTGTACTTAAAATACTCAACTCCCACTCACACAGTCTGTTGGTCTAATAAAAAATTGTATTGTAAGGATTTTGTAGGAAAAATACTGAACAACAGGGGTTCCCACTGCATCCACTCACCACTAATTTTCTGAAAATAATTTGTTTTATTTTGTTGGAATTCACTCATTATGTTATTAGCCTCATTCCCTCATGTCTAAATCACTATATGTCTCCAAACCGAGATAGCCCTCTCTGCTTTTTACTAAATAAAGAAATTTCAGCACTAGGCACAAGATTGTCTCTTAAACAAAACTAACTTTTTCACACCGTTCTCATTACATTATTTAAATCAAGAAGCAACAATTTGTCCAGTCAGTAGAAATATCCTTTGCAGGACTGGCTACAAACCTCATTAGATTATATGTCCTCTCATTTGGACAATGAAATGTCAGCAGTGGAGAAATCCTCCGTACTGGCTGGCATCCAATTGGAAATGAAAAAAAATAAAAATCTGCTCTTGTGGATTATGGAAGCTGCTGCAATATAGGACACTGTGAGCCTTCTCCTCTCTTCATGTTGTGTGCTGGTGTTGACGCACCAGGGGTCCTTTTTTGTTTCAGAACAATAATTTGACTCCCCATAGGCAACTTAAATGTGGAATGTCTGTTAATATTACTTTTATAGTTCCCGTTTTCTTTTGTGTCTCTAATTTTAATTTTTTTGCAGCTCCCGTCATGCAGACACTAATGTTCTGAAATGTTAAGTACAAATTAAATATGAATACATCTATGTGGTTAAATAAATGATAAACTAGTTTGACTAAAGCACGTCACTATAGGAGAAACAATAGCAACAAATTACTAACAAATCATTTTTAACAATCTGCTGTGTGAATTATGAAAATGGTAAAAATGAGTAATGCATCTTTGCATAGTGACCTTTGAAAGCTTTTTAAATCAATAGACACTTTACTAGTTTTATATATTCAGTTATGTTCAAAAGTATATGCACAACTCTATTACAATCTTGTACATCAGTCTAGATTCTAGTCAGTCTTCACTGATGTTTCAATAGAAGACTTGTTAAAACTCTTTTGAACTGTGCAGTACAAGAAGTTTCAGTCTGGCATTACATGGAATTACATAAAAATGCATTTTTTATGCTTTATCATGCTTTTGCATGCCCGCGGGTAAATTTCTTCAAGAACTTAAAGCCAAGATTATTAGCAGCAGTTTCCAGCAGCTAAAATCGTTAACACATCAGCTGCTTCTGTTTATCTGTTTAGAATGATTCTCATCTCAAACGTTAAAACATGCATCTTTGACCACTTTGTAAAAAATCCTTTAAGTCTAAATCTGTGACAGTTGTGAATTTTGACTTCCCTGTAAATACTGGTGTCAATTCGAGCAGCTAATATATTTCTCTTTATTTAAGGCCTACAAAAAGCAAAAGAACATGTTCTAAAATAGATGTTGTTTGGGTCCATATGTGATTTGGGTTTGGACCTGCAATGAAACCATTTTCACAGCTCTTTTTCTGAGCTATGTCCTGGTTTGAAACTGCCGACTGTCCTGATTGACACTCTTCATTCAAAAGGGTGCTTCATTTTCTATTTACTGCATCAAAAATCTCATTTTGCAGTATAATTAGAATGCCCAACCATAGTCACAGTGTAATTTAAAATGTCCAGTAATCCAAACATGTATGTTTTTGGACTGAACAGGTAATCTGTGTACAATGAAAAACTCCACACATGCACAGGAAGAACGCCACAGAACAGATTTAAACAGATTTAAACTTGCAACCTTGGTACTGTTGCTAAGCACCGCTCCACTGTTCACCGTCATAATTATTTATTTTCAAATATCTGCAGTTTTTGTTGACAGACCAATGTAGCCTGTTGAACTAAATTAAGATAAAAATTATTTTCACCCCTTACAGCAGTGCAGATAAATTACAGATGTTTTTAAAAAACATTATACATAATGTTCTCTTCTCTTGTTAATGGTTACAGTAAAACAAAAAATGTTGCATGCAGACTTCTTGGTTTCTGTGCTAAAAAAAACAATAAAAAGCAGTTAAAAAAGATGTTAGAGGTAAATAAATGTTTGATAACAAAAGTCTTCATGTATGAGTTTTGCAATTATAATCTGTCTCTTTGCCAGCAGGGTGACTCAACAGGATAAAAAACAACATGTGTATGTATGTCCGTGTATTTAGGCTTGTGGCTGTGAGCTTTGTTTGTGTGCCGAGTCTGAGGAATGGGATTCGTTGTAGTTATTGAGTTTTTCTCCCACTGCGGTGGCGTTTGAAAGGGAGATTTCTAGCCCAGCGAAATCCTGCGGGTTTTCTAAGAAATGATCTCCACAGCTGCTGCAGATGTAATGATAACAGTACATCACCAGAAACAAATTACCACTTTAGTGCTGCTGCCAGCTTGTCCATTTGTTTATTGCATTTGACCAGATGGAGTGACAGTGAATAATTATTTGACCTATTCTTCATTAGAGCTCTTCTTCACATCAATATGTTTTTCACTCGCTGCTTTGGATTGTCTGCTTTCTGCAACATTGCCCAAGGTTGTGTTGGAGTGTGAAAACACACAATTAAAATCAAATCACTCTGAGTGTATTTGATAAGTCATTGTATACAAGCACATATCTGCGAGGGGTGAAGGAGCTGGGTGTAAGGAATCAAAGTGTCTGTGTGATTTCGAGCACCGTGTTTTTCCACATGCAATGTCCCTGATGGAGCCCCAAAAGACAGCACAGAAAAGACTCTGAGAAAAGCAAGTTTTTTTTTCTTTTAAATGAGACTAGAGGAGAACTTTGACTTTGTAATTAAAGTTTGTGCAGAAAGCAGGGCTACCTAGGCCTTTTGGAAGATGCATTTTTTTTATGATTTCACATACTATTATGACCTGCAATCCCTCTTCAGGTTGTATAATTTCAATTATAAAAAAGTACACTCTGAATTTCAATAAATGCAGCTCCCATCTCTGACACAAAACTACTCTGTGTGTTTTGGCTGTTTGGCTTCTCTAATTAATTTTAAAATCAGAGCAATGTCATTATTTGTTGCAGCTGTTAAGATCTCAGTTAATGAAAGAGAAAATGAAAAATGCAGCAGGAGTCGGATATTGACATTCACAGTTTAAAAGTTCTCGTAGCCTTTTTCATTCTGACATTATGTCAGACTAAAGTTATTAGGGTCAGATAAGGTTACCAAAAGTATTTCTATTCGCTAAATACCAAAATCAGAATGAAAACTTTAACATTCTTTGAATTTTCTTTGCATTTTCTTTTTTTTTTTTGTATTTGGTGGAATTGCCTTTAAACTTTGTGACTTGTGGTCATTTATTTGGGGTTTCCTCCCTCAAGCCTCTCACAAAAGTCTGCAAGAATTTTGGTCCATTTTGGTCCATTTATCCAGAGTTGGTAAATGAGTCTGGTTTTTAAGCTGCCTTGGCTGGGAACTTCTTTGCCAACATACAAACTTTTCTGTGATTTGTTGTCCTCATGCCACACGGTCAATATGGCGGTGTCCTTATTATGTATTGTCCATTCATAAGCATTGCAGTCCACCTGGGTTGTTAGAAGATAGCATTTGAAAATATCTTAAAATAAATTTCAGATCTGATATTTGTGCAGACAAAAAGAGAACATTTTAAAGTAGGGCTTCCACATTTCCCCTTATCAAAGTTTCCGACAAAAATCCCAGATGTAGCTGTAAATTTAAACTTTCATTGTAGGGATATTTTATATCATCCTGTGCAAGCTTAGATAATTTTCAACAGCTTGTGCTCAGGGTAAACAATTTACTTTATAGCTGTGTTTTATGCTCTCTGTGTGCCTATCTGACAATAAAGAAGGGCTGGGTTTTTTTCTGGAAAATAACATTTGTTTTTCACGACAAGCTAAAGATGAACTGGCATCTCTAACCAGCATCAGCAGACTCTTTGATCTTTAAAAAGGATGGATTGCAAAGTGTCATATGCAGCTGCTTTTTTCCCTTATGTGGTGATTCATTTGTGCATGCCTCACACTTTTGTGCTCATTTCTTTGAAACCTACTTTATTTCCACAAACCAGACACTGAGAGCATTAGATAGATGTAAGAAGATCTATGCTGATCTTTTGCTATTTGTTCTCTCAGAATCAGTAACAGACCAAACCATGTCTAGTAGAAAGACAGATGATAACCTCTCGCTTCAACTGTAAGACTTTATATAAGAATAATATTTAAAATTTTAAGGTCAGCTATGATTAGGAAAATTAATGTTTTCTGTTTTTGCTAAATGCCAAAATAACAAAAGTGAATTTTTTATAAGTTTCGTTAAGCCAGAAATTGTTGTATAGCTTGATTTGCTTGCTGCATTAGATCATTGATCAGCACCAAGCTCAGTGTTTTGGTCAAACAGATGCGTCTTCAGACCAATCAGACAATAGTTTCCCATGCAGAGGGCCCATAAAACAGTACATGTTCAAACTGCAACAACAGTCAGGGGATCATCAAGGCTGACTTTCCCTCCATTCAGACCGCGGACAGTTCAAAGGTCAGGAAAAGGGTAGCTAGCTTCTCTGCAGACCCTCCACCTGCTGAACATAAAGTGTTTAGGCAATTAGCTTAAAATAAAAACAAATAAATAAAAAAATCAACCAATCACAAAGAGAGTCCCCCCTCCCCCACAATGTCTCTTTGTTTTGAACATTTTACAGCCTAAGTAGTCAGATACTCCAGAGAAGCTGACTATTTCTTTTGTTTCTTTTTCTTTAGTAAAAAATGAATGTACACACACATAAATTGTTTGTACTTTTTGTTCCTTTTATCTTTTACAACATTTTATTTCACTTATTTACCCTTTAGGCATGTATTCTGTGAGAGTGTGACAACAGAGTGAAATTCCTTATTTGTGTACACAGTCTTGTTCTATGAAAAACGATTCCAGCTGATGTGACTGAGTCAGGTTTGTAGGATGCCTTGTTTGCACATACCTTTTCAGCTCTGCAATGGTCAAAATGGTCAAAAAGACTGATTTAATTTGGGCACTGCAAAACACTGACTTTGTTGTTCTTAAACGAGTTTGTAGTTAATTAGGTGGTTTCATGCAAATCTGCAGAAAGCAGGTTAAATAAACCCAGAGAGACAATTGGAAAAGGGGACTCAATTATTTTTGCTGTGTTTAAAGGAAATTCAGTTCACTTCTGAATCTTCCTCTTATGAAATTGGGTATTTGATGGATTCAGGTACTGTTCAATTAAATTATAACAAGTAAATCAAACTTTAGTCTTAATAGAAAATACTGTGACGATCACGATTGACACACATTAAGGTATTTCAGCACTGCAATATTTTGTGTCATATTCTTCTATTGATTACTCACTGCCATATGTCTTTTGCAGACAGAAAAGTCTGAACTGGACCATCTAATCTCAGATGAAAGATTTTCTTTTAGAGCCAAACACAACAGCACATGACTCAGTGCATGACCGACAGATATAGTGTCCATACTTCAAGGCTGACTCACTTTATTATTTTTGGTTAAAGGCAGGTTTACTGTCAGATATAATTTTGTAAAGTAACCCATGTGGGACGCTTTTGTCTAAATCTTGGGATGATAGAGAACACTATGTCCCCTACAGAGCACACCAAGCGCTCCTTGAAGCTACACAAAAAAAATTCAACAATTGTCTTAAGACAAGGCAGTGACTCGTGTACAATAAAAATCATCTTCTGCTGTAATGGGTAGGAACACAATGTAATCCAAGAGCAGCAGGTGTGAAAATGAAAGCTCTTTTTATATTTTTTAAAAACATTTAGAAGCCAATTATCACTTTCTGGACTAGATGTTAAATACAATTAGTCACCGCTTTATTATGTGATGTTGATTTATGAGATAAATTCCCTCAGTTGCCCAGTAATATTGCAGACATGTGACTCTTTATGATCCTTTTATCTTTGTAGAATCTAATCTCATGTTGGTGGCTTGACTTCCCCCAGGAGGGCCCAGGATAAGTGTATTATCTAGATCATTCCACTGCTGCTAACGAAATCACCAACAGCCAACGTTTCCTTACCCAAGAGATAAACCCATCCTGCCTGCAACTAGCTGATGGAGTGCGTGTGCACGCTCATGCATGCACTCTCTCTGGTGCGATTAAAGCCCTGCTCTCCACTGACATTAGCAGATCATGTGGCTTTCATCAGAAAAGGGATTTCAGTCCAAAAAAACATTAGACCTGTTTTTTTTTTGTTTAGTTTTTCATGAGCATAAATCCATGCAGGATCTAAATATAGACCCTTGCTGTTTGCTTACTATTTTTGAATGTGATCTTCCTGCCCCCACTGGCTAAACATAAGCCCTTCCTGATTCTGCACCAAATTCAAAGTTTATTGCTTTACTCGGAACAAAAGACAGAGCAGAGGCTGCAGGTTCGTAAGACAGATGGGGAACAAGGCTGAGCATGATTCAGGGAATAGTGAGAGGAAAAAACAATAGCTTGAATTAGATGTATGAGCTTCTGGCATTGAGGGAACCAGTGGGATCAGCAGATTCACCGTTAGCATGAAAAATAACACCAGTGTGTTGGAGAGTTTTGTGTGCAGAATGGATATGTTTCAATATAAGTGAGTCAGTTTTGTTGCCTAGAGCCATCACATTCTGTCTCCCGTCTCCTGCGGACTCTAACCTCAAGTGTTCAGTGAGGAAAAACGGACACTTGACAAAGGGACAATTGAATGGTGAATGGACAAGCGTCCATACTGTTAAAACCCCTATAGACTGCATTAACTAATAAGCCAACTGTGCCAGATAGTTGTATTTGTTCTTCTAGCACAATTTTCTTCTGAGTGACAAATCTAAAATAAATCAGTAATTCACACCTCTTTATATTCCATGAGCAGAACAGTGAAATGTCATTGAAGTGCACAGCAGGGCGATGCGTAGAGTTTGACAGGCACTTGGTGAAGGGTTGGTCTGCGCCAGGGAACCCATCGGTCACCTCAGTTCCAAAGGCCATGATTGATCACAGCAAGAACCTGTATGAGCGAGTAATGCTGATGTCCCACAAGAGTTTCAAGGTTGCTTACATCTGCAGTACTAAGTTTTGCATAATTGAGAACATTAAGTATAGTCAAGCAGTTGGTCCCAAGGACATCAACAGCAGTTTCCTTGGGCAATTTTCAGCGGTGAACATATTTCATGAAGTTACACAGACATGGACATATGTTTTATTAATGAAGTAATCCTGATTCTTGATTTTTTTTTACCACTCCTCTGTGGTTATAATATAAGTGGAAGGATGAATAGAAACATTATTTTAGACTTTTAGATTTTTGGATAGTAAATCAAATTTTGTATTGATTCAGTTCAAAACAATACAGGTCTTTCCATAACAACCCAATCACAAAGACAGATTCAGTTACATGAATCCCAATTTTTCATTTATTTCAAATACAATGAAGTTAGATGCCATTGATAATAAAACAAATCTTTGCTGGTAAAAAGTTAACCAACTATGGAAGTCCAGCTGAGTTTATCAAATCCCAGAGTTTACACAAATTTCTAAAGTTTCACTACAAGTAAGTAGAGAAGGTGGAAAGGAATGACTGTATGACTATACACAACATGCTGGAAGCCCAGAGAACAGAGCAAAGAGAGAGCATACACAGAATAAAGAGCACACGTCGCAAACTACAATAATAACTTAATCAATGGCTTCAACCAGAAAATAGATATAACTAAAAACAGAAGCAGTAATTATGTCAACAGGAAAGAGAAACATGGAGAGTCTGAATTTGTGTCTGTGCCAATGTCCAGGAAGGAGAGAAGAGTACATTCTGTGAAGGAAAAAAGCACAGCATGCATGGTTATTGGTTTTAATAGCTGTTTCTATGGCTTCATCCAGGATACATACAGATAAACATGGATGCACCAAGCCAGGGGCACCAAAAGACAAAAACAGAAAAAACACATTAGGTGAATGGCAGCAAAAGAAGCTAATGGTTTCTAAGATCTTTTGCATGATTACTTCATGGTAAAACAATTTCAGACAAATATGTAAAAGGCATGTTGCTTTGTTAAAGGAACTAAAAAAATACTTAAATAAAGCATAGTGTGCTCTAACAGGCATGCGTTTATGTGTCAGGTTTTTTTTCCTACCAGAGTCAAGTTAGCTCCTTCTTTACTTTGAACTAACTAGTACCTTATATTCAAGTCACTTTTTATGTTCCCTTAGTTTTTACTTCTCATATATGAGATGGCATTTATTTTATAACCCATCACATCACATGTGGCATCCCTGATGGACTCTCATGGGATTTATGGATTATTGTCACATGGTATGCAGCTGAAGGGACTGAAACGTGCTACCTTATTTCCTCTGGCGTTCACAGAGTGAAAGCAGCATTGAGAAAGATTGGTGTAAATATGTGCACACTCAAGCTGGAATTACACAATAATAGGATTTGAAAAAATGCACAGGCATGCGCGACCTTAAACATTCTTTACTTTCTTTATTTTCCACATAAATTAGATATTCTGACAACACATTGCTCTGTCGGTTTAGTTTTATTAATCTGTAGCAAATCTTCAGAATCCTTATTTAACAATACATATTAATGTTTATCAAAGAAGAATGGTACACATACATCCACAAGTGCTGAGGTAGCATTACACAAGCAGTGCAAAGCCTCCTTCTTCTGCCATAATGACACTTTCCAAATGAGCTGTAGATTCAGAGGGATTAGGAAGGTGTAATTAACCCACATACAAACCTGGAGTATTTAGAGAAGGCATCAATATGACAGAGACAACAACTAGCACATGCGGGTGCATGTGTCGATGTGAGGAGCTTTCAAACAGATTGAGCCAAATGTCCCGCTTTTGCAGTGCTTTGTAGCTAAAAGTGACAGGTCTCATCTTGTTCAGACAAGAATCGTAGGCGAGATGTCGCGGTGCCGCATTACAAGCTTTCACAGCTTTGAGATGTTTGGTGTGATCAAAACTGAAATCCAAAAGGGGCTCTGCATAAAAACAGTGATTATGGAATAAATGTTCATGCTAATGCCTGCTGCCACAAGGCTTGGCACAGAGTTTCTAAATGACAACTATTTGTAACTTTGAATTATTTCCCTGCTTGGGGCTGCAGGCAGCTGTGAAGAGTGCGTCAAATTCAGGCTCATCTTTTCTTGTATCTCTTCTGGAAAAATAAAGTGGATTTGTGATCTGTGACATTTCTGAAACTCAATGGAGGTTTCTACAGTTTTGACAGAAGGTGATGTATTTGTCATGGTCGCAATCACAACTGCGTGGCCTGTTTACTGGCACATTGTTTGGTATTAATCACAACTAATCAGGGCGTATACTTGATGGCATTTACTGATTACACTCACCGTCTGGATACAGGATTGCAGTTCATGCATTAGCCTAAATAAATCCCATGTCCAAATGTTGAATTGTCTCAAACAAAGATTTGAAGTATGACGAAACATCATTGCTGCTGTTGAGTAAATGTTTCCTGGTGATGCAGAAGCAGAAAGGGGCCTGTATGACTGGAGACCTTAGTTTCAAATAACATGGCTGATTTGTGAGATGTGTGGCTCTTGACATTCTGACTGTTATTACTTTTTCACACACTGCTGATCACAATATTACCCAGAGCAGGAAGTCTGTGCCGTGTTTCCCTCAAGATCCCAGACCTTTTTAATCCTATATTTGATTTGTTATGGTTCTTTCCTGTGAAATCGTTTTAGAAATGTCGTGAAGTTACTTTTTCCTTCAGTACAGCAGAATAATTTCACATTTCAGTTTTTAAATTGAGTACATTTTAGAATTGTTTTTAACAAAATTAGCAAATTTTAAACAAAATTGCCAGTGGCATTTTTCAATTATATATTTTACTTTCATCAGGATATGGGTTGTGTGTTGTATGCGTTGTGCGGGTGGCACTGTACAGGTGGATCTTTTGCTGGCTGCATTTATCTAATCATCTGCTGGGATTCAAAAGGAGCTGTTGGACAATCTTTTGATACTTGATGATTCACCCTACTCCTTTGGACACCTTCCTGCTCTATCCGCCGCAACAGCTCCACATCCACCCGCATGTCTGCTCCCCAACCTCTCCACGGCTCAGAGGTCGCCACCAGTCCTGTGCACATTTGGATATGACTCCGGCAGATCTCTGCACAACTTGGATCTCTGTCTTTCTTTCACTCCCCACATCTAGGCCGCCTCACAAGACAATAATATATTCCTTTACCACCATCTTACTATTTCACCTGCACAATATCACCAATCTCACAGTCTCCACCTTGAGTAACAGACCCTGGTTAAAGAACCCAAGAGCCCCAAGCCCTTTGAACTCTTTTTCCTTTCTTTGTAAATTAATTGTTTTCTTATTTTTTATTTTTTACATTGTGTCCTATCCATGATTATGCGAATGTGTTAGAAACCTACCTAGAAATATAATCTATATTGATCAGAGTTCCTATGTACCTGTGGAATCAATATAACACGGCACAGATATTAAATGTAGCATTTTGGTGTCAACAGGTATTCATAAAAGAATATTAGACATTACTAAAAAGTCTTTACATCACAAATGTATAAATATTTCATAAATTCTAGTGGGACTTTAACTGGAACCAAATGTTTTGTTTAAATGTGTTAAAACTTTAGCTTTTTTTGCCTGATTATCAGCTTTTTTGAACAAAGTCGTTGCAGAAATCACAAGAAAGTCACTGATCGTTGGCAGATATCTGAAGTCTGTCATCATTCAGTGACAGAGCTCTACCCTGATCACAGATGACAAATATTGATTAATATCAGAAATTTTCTGGGAAACCTTCAAGTGTGGCTGCTACAGTGTCCAATGTGTGGTTATTGTGCAGTTTTGCCCAGACATGAGTTTTTCATCAGCTGTTTTCTCTCTCTCCTCCTCACTTCCTCTCTTCATAGTCCAGCTTTCCTGACACTCACCATGACAGTTAAACTATTTATTATTGTACTGGAACCTCCGTATCTTTCGGATTTTGCTACAGCTAAAAAAACAATGCAGTTTTTCATCTATGATTGTGCAGTATGGCAAGACTTAATCTCAATTTTGGTTTGACATGTTTGATGCATATTTGTAGTGGTTATTTGGAGTGAGTCAGATGTTGTTGCCATCTATAACAGGAGGACAAACAGGAAAAACAACCATGCACAGAGATACTCATACCTAAGAGCAATTTTAGAAAAACCTATTAATCTCAAACGCAGGCATGCTTGGGGAAAGATAAAAACTCATATGCAGAAAGACCCTAAGCCATGATTCGACTCCAGGACCTTCTTGCTGCAAGGCAATAGTGCTACAAACTTCTCCATCATCCCGCCCTGTGGCATTTTTTTTTGTTACATATCTGCAAGGACAAACAGGTATAGACAATGGGTGGATAGCGCTAGTCATCACAGTCAATAGTTAATCTAACATGCTGGTCTGAGGCTGATAGAAAAACAGTGAGGAAAAGCCTTATACACAGAGTGAATGTGCAATTGCCCCTCAGTCGCTCAGATTTGAACCCAGAACCTTTGTTCTGTAAGAGAACAGTGCTAACTATATAACAACCTTGAACCTCAGAAAGTACATCATGTAACAAAGAGTTTCCAGTAACTAATTTGCTTCCTGCAGCATGCTTTGCATCAGATCATTTTCTGCAGTATCTAAGTATAAAACTGAAGGATACCTGGACAGATGACTCAGCGGTTTTGAGAAGCAGAGGTTTCTCCTCGTGAGCATAAAAATTTATACGTTACTTCGTGTCAGTTCCGGATGAAAATGAGTTCAGACACATGCTTCTGTCACCAAGGAATGAGGGAATGGACATTAAGTCCGTGTTAACCTTTGAAACCACCTTCTTCTAATAATTGCAAAGTTTCATTTTAGTTTGGGATTGATGCTGAAGAATTTTATGCCTTAGAGCAAACTTTGATTCCAGAAAGTTGCCCCTGAACAGCACAGCTGAAGGAAGGTTGTTCATGTGGTAATATTCTTATATTACCACATATTTTTTCAGTTGAATTTTAACATCTGAAATAGCTTATTGTTTCTGTGTAATACCAACTAGTGTAGACGACATGGAGCAGTGAGCTCATTGTCTACAAATATTCAGATTTAGACAACAAGAGTTTTAGCCCTGGGTCATCACACTGTCCCAGCTGACAGAGACTAGATTTATGATTTTACTTGAAAAAATAATTAGCTGCAACATAGCAACCCTTTGGTAATAGAAGTTTTTTCTGCACACCAGGCTGTGGTGTTGGTTGAAACTGATGAGTATTTTGAGGTGTTTTGTGTCTTTGCCTTGCACAGTTTCTCTCTGTCCTTGCACTATTTAAAGATCAGCAAGACTGACGTCAATAACTTAAGACACAAAGAGTTTCTGAGAATTATGACTGAAATAAATACGCAGGCAAAGGTGATTACATTCTCCGTATTGTAAAAGGTAAACTCATTTGCCATATTCAAGGGCGAAAAGCATGTTTTTAAACATTGTCTGTTCACTGCTTCTCTGAAAATGCTGCTGTGAAAAAATATGACGCGTGTGAAAAGGAGGTGGCCTTGCTGGCAGAACATAAGCAGGCTCTATTGAATGCGTTCGTGCACTTAGGTGTTTAGTCACAATAGATGAGGAGCTGTGCCTCAGAACACATTGACAAGAGTGACTATAAATGACGGGAAACATTAGCAGAGAGCACAGACCAATACAAGTTAAAGCTGAAAAAAAAAATAAGACGTGGCATAATATTTTCTTTTTCACTATAGTGACACCTTTTTCTGCTAATCGGCTAATGCTAGTAATATAAATGTTCTCCTTCTGGTTGACAGTTTAACAAGATCTATATCTAACTAATAGTCAAAATCCATTCTCTGACTGGGAAAAAAGTATAACCAGTGTTTCTGCTGGTGGAACTTTGATTTTAGTTGTTCTCAGAGGATTTTGTTATCAACCATTTACAAAGAAATAAAGGATAGAGAGCAACCAAGATTAGGCATTGTTTTAAGCACACTGTTGTTTATTTACAACACAACAAAAACATGATGAGCGGAGGATTATTCTCTATGAACAGCCAATACAAACTCAGACAGACATTGATTAAGAAAAGTGGTTATCATGCCCAACTATTGAAAACACAAGAAATCCAGACTGGAATATTTTAAAACCTTTGTTGACACACCCCAATGTTTGTGGGATAGTATCCTCTGGACAGCTGAGACAAAAGGTAAACATCTGGAGCTGTCACGTTTTGACTGTGGGGTAGTAAGAAGAGTATTCATCTTGCAAATTCATCTTGTAGGTTTGGTTTTGTTTTCAAGTCTTGGTGCAGTGATTATTTTTTTCATATCAGTCTTAACTTTCCACTGTCACTCTGACTATGTGACAATGCTTCTTGTTGAAAGCTGAACCTCTGCCACAGTATAAACTTTTTTTCAACCTCAAATAGGCTTTCTTCCAACCAGCTTTCCTTTCTATGTTAAAGAAAGGTATTCCCATGGCCATTTATGTTTAATGTGGAATCTTCATTATGCTGGGCAGTGTAATTTTTTTCTGCAGAAATATTATCTTGCAGTCAGACCAATTTCTTTAGAACTTTTTTGTGGGGAGTAAACTGAGGTAAAAGAATCAGAGAACCTTCTACTGCACACTTACTATTATCTTCATAATTTGCCTTCCTACTTTTTTTTTGGTAAACTATAAAAAGGACATGCCACATCTTTATTACACACCTGATTTTAAAGGTGATTGGTTACATTGGGGTTTATTCAGGTATTTCAGAGTAAATGCATGCCACACCTGTATGATTTTTTTAAAAGCAGTTTATAGTTGTGCACTACTTTGTGTTATATAAAATCCTACAATTTACACTGGTAATTTTAACAAGGCTATTAGGAAAAATCTAGAGGGTGATAAATGCTATTCAAGGCAGTATACTTCAATTGATTTACATTAATTCCAACTCTCATTAAACGTGGCAATCAATTTAATGAGTTAAATCCCCTAGGATCTCATACACAGATTGACCAAATCAGGCTGACTGACAACATACCTTGTACCTGCGAACATTTTTTTCTTTGTCCTTGAGAGATGCAACTGGTTCTAAATGCTTTTTTTCCCCACTAGCTTTACATTCCTTTCATATGGATTTACATCAACCCAGTGGGAGGTCATAAAGGCAGACACTATGCAAAGGATACCAACAAGAGAGGAAAAGAAACTTAGGCCTAACACTCACGTTGGAGCTTTAGAGACTAATTACTCTGTGTGTGCCACTTAGCAGCATTTTGAAAGCTGGGAGAGCAGCACTAGACATTCAGAGCCTCAGGGTGCAGACTCATTTTGCATTCAGCTGCTTCGGCAAGCCCCCGATGGCAGCAGAGCGCTTTCCAAAGTTTTAAACTGCGATGACATTTACAAAGTAAGGCCTTGGCATATTTGCTCTCGCAGTTGCAACACGTGATATTTACAAATCCTTGGTGTTTGATTTGTTGGATGCTTGGATACAGTTTATGTTAATTTAGAATGGTCTAATGGGGGATTTACTGAAACTGTTGCCATTACAGTGTCATAATACTAAGGTTATCTGAATGACAGAAACACAGGCAATGTGCCTAAAACGCATGTAAAGAATTGGTAAAAATCATTCGGTTATGAACCCTGTCTTGACTTGACTATGAGGGACATCTAGTGGTAGATCATTATATTTTGATCAGCAAGTCCAACAAACTTTCTTGATTTATATCCTGGGGAAAATTACAAAAAAGCAATAGTAAGGAAAAAAATCACTGTTGGAATAACCTGGTCATTCACAGTAAATTCAGACAGTCATCTGGGCTCAGTATTTGGGAACATAATGTTGCTTATCATCAAACCACATTTAATACCATTACTACCACAGGCTTGTAAAATAGACAGAAGCATCACTTAATCTATATCTCTTCTTATCTTTTTGTGTCAGTCACTCTGCATTGGTGTAAATCTAAGCTCATCAGACAACATGACCTTCTACCATTGCTCCAAAGTCCAGTCTTTCTGCTCCTGAGCAAACTGAAGCCTTTTCCCAATTAATCTCACTGACCAGTGGATTTCCCAAGGCTGTTTAGGCCTAATGACTTAAATTTCCTTGGTATTGTGAATGCAGAACATTCTCACTTTTGCTTATGAACAATGCAGAATATTGTTTTTTCATTTCACCAAACCTTTTAAGTCATTCAAGATTCAAGTCTTACAATCATTCATTGTATTTCATTTCTTTTGCAAAGATGAATCCTCAAAAACTTTAGAGTTTTTGTGAAGTGTTGAGTTTCACCTTAGATGTTTAACATTTGTTGAAGCATGTCAATAATATGATCCTTATGGAACAGTTTGACATCCTCTCCAGAACAACAAGATTTGCTTTACAACATTGCAGTTTTACAAAGGAGAAGCCACTCACGATCTGGTAATGTTGAACAACTTGTCAGTAGCTAAAATGCAATTATTAAGTTGGAAACTCTTAGGTTGTGCCTTTAGTTATTGTGCAAGGGCAATGTATATGCACAGCAGACTTTTAAGATTTAACAAAAAAAATTCTAGTAATAAAAATGTAGTTGTAAACATGAAAAGGGTTAAAGAGGTTTACTTTTGCAGGGCACTTCATATCCACTTTTGGTGTCTATGTATGTGCAACCTGCCTCAAGGGGGTGCCCGTGGCCCATATTTTAACTGTTTACTACTTCTGTGCAGCCTGTCGGATAAATAAAGCTATATGCAAACAATGGATGCAAAAATGTATCGAAAGCAAACAAAAATGTTACTAATGAAGCTAAGGCTAGCAATACTAAATCTATAGCTAATTGTTAAACTGATGATTGAGCAAAATAGTAAGATCAACTCAAGGTGTGGAAATCAGTCAAAAATATATCTACGATGGAGTCAAGTGCGTTTCAAGCTTAAATTACGTATGTCTTCCGACAAGGATAAATTAAAAATATATATAAATAAATACAAACCTTCCCCCGAAATTTTAAAGTGACATGGCTTTATTATAAAATTAAGAAGCATTTTCCAGTTAAAAGTTAAAATGTTAAATGACTGGCAATAAATAATCATTATGAAGTTTCATAAGATTCCTACAAAAACAGTTAAGGGTTAAAATAGACTAATAATACCTCCCTCCACAGGTCTCCTCCCCTTCTGTGAACTAACCACCTACAACAAGTTTGACAGCTCAGTCTTTTAGTACCGAGCAGCAGTGGTAACGACAGAAAAACCGCACTTTCTTTCACTGAAGACGGGTTTTGTCTTATTTTTACCGCTATGTGTGCGTTCGGCGTTTCCTGTGGGCTATGAGGGATTTTATACATCCGTAGGTTTTAGTCACTTCTCCCCCAGGGATTCCTTCTTTCCTTTTTTGGCTCGCGTTGGTGTAGAGTCTGAGAAATAAATTCGAGGACAACCTCTGCTTTTTTACATTTATCCGGGCGTAAAGAGGAGGATAAAGATGTCGAACAAGGTGGATGAGGCGAACAAGCTCACCGAAAGTACATACAAGGTAGGTGTATGGCTACTGGTTTAGACGGGAAGCTGGGAAGACAACAGGTGCGACCACGGGGGAGAAAATTCCTCCATACTTAAACAGACATGGAGCACAGCAAAGCTGAACAGGTGTTAACTAATTAAAAGCGTATTGGTCATTTTAAAAGCAACGTTTAATAAATTTGACATGGAAAGAGGTTATTGTTTTTTCTCCCATTGTAACATGGGAACTTGTATAGATTAAGATAAACTGTTATCTTAATCTATACAAGCTTCTACCATTGCTCTCAAATATTCTTAGCTTCCTTATCAGCCTGTTTGGCTCTGCATTTTTGAACTTACAGTTTTCCGACAGGTTCTGCCTGAGTTCAGAAAGCTAGTTTTTAGAGAGTTGAATCACTGGTTTTGAGGAACTAGCTCCACCCCGATTCTGTTGTTTCTTTAGAAAATGGTTACTTTTAAAGTTTCATCCTCATCTCAGCCAACATGTGGCTCTGACAATTGATTCATTTTGGATCTATATACAGCTTGTTTGTGTGGACTCCTCTAAATAAATCGGCGTGTAATTGAAAACATATTGTATTTACTGAAGTTATCCTAAGAAATAATTGTGTTTGACATAAAGGTAAATTGGTTTCTTCAACCAGTTTTAGAGTATAACGCTATTACAAAAAAAAACTTAGGTATACAGCAAAGTGTAATGTTACATGACACCAACCAAAAAATTAAAAATAAATAAATGTTTGCTCAGCAGATAATGGGTAACACAAAAAGCAACAAAAGAGCTGAAGAGGTTGTGATGGGTCCTAACACTTTAATGGAAAATTTAGTGAAAGGAAAAAGTGTGGCAGAAAAAAAGTTGAGTAAGCTATAGGATTATGCAGCAAAGCCCATACAAGGTGTTAGGAGAGTTTCCTGAGGTGTGAGCTGTAGCTGCGGTAAATGCTTTACCAGCCACCACACACAGGCATATATATATATAGGCCATGAGCTACAGAAGTCATCAAAATATAATTGTCTAACAAATCCATATCTTCTGAGTTTCAATTTGAGAATTAAATGATTGAAATAAACAAACTTTTCTGTTATTGTTTTAATTAATTGGGATGACACAGAATGCCTTGAGTACAAATGAGGCCTAAATGTGTTTCTTAATTTAAGCAGATTTCCTCAATATTAGGTCGAGAAAAAGCTTCGTAAAGTGGCCAACTGCTTTTGCCACTATGCATTTTGTCAGCCCAACTGGGTCCCATACTGTGAGCACAAAACCCACATACACGTGTTGACTGGGGATTAGCAGTGCAACCATTAACCTTGAGGTTTTCATGTAAAATTCCTTGTAAACATATTTTCTTTAAAGATTGTTACTGCGTCCATGTTTTTATTTCCAAAAGGCTTTATAATAATAATAATAATAACAATAATAAAGTTACCAGATTGCCACAAAAAAAAAACGGTAACAGTTTCCAGTTCTTGCACTCTGCATGCAACTCTCCACAGGTAGCCAAGTGAAGGACTATAAAGAGCTGAAGTGAGGGGGAAAAAGCAGACTCAAGGCTTTTCTTACAATACTTTAGTCCTTTTAAACAGCTTTTATTTGCCTGGCCTCTTGTTAGGACAGCCCCCGCAGCTCATTGAAGTGCTGAAATACAGGGGAAAGACTCCGGGTTTAATAATTTAGGTGCCTGTGTGTTTTGTGTGGTAAGATTATACAGCAAGCTCCTCAGCAGCCATCACCTTTTGTTCACAGTTAATGGTAACAAAGTGCTCATAACAGATATTGAGATTATCTGGTTTTGCTGTGAAATTAATTGAAGGTTCACACATTTCACAACATGTCAAAGTTTCTCACAGTAACAGCTTATCTTTCAATTAATTGATTTTAGAAATGTAAAAGCACAATTATATCGAGCTCATTAATTATATTGTGGCTTGTATAATCCCTCACATTTTCCATAATCTGAGTGATGCATCTTTATCTTAAATGCCATTTCCTGACTTTAAGGCATGAATCCAAATTGGGTGACTATTACATGACTCATGAAACATTGATTGCAGTGGGTGACTTGCTGCGCTTAACTGAGGTTTGATCATTTGTAGACATGGGTTTACAGATAAACTAGCATTTCATTTAACTAGCCTTAAGATAATATTTATTTGGTGCTATAGAGGTGAATTGAACTGAAATGAATTTCAAATGACTATTTTAACACAAAATACTTGAGTGCTATGGGGTACTGTTTGCTAGTAGTGTTTGAATCTATTCATAGAACAGTACATTAATTCATCCACAAACAAGTACATAAATTTGGGCTGCACGCCATCAAGAAAATAGCTAATTGTGATAAATAGTGTGTTGGTGATAATAATTACGATTGACCCACAGTTTCCTCCTGGCTCTTTACTCATTTCCCTTTGTTATAACGCCCACACCACTCAGTGAGGTATAGCATCTTGCCAATGATTCTATGGATCATTGAGAGCAAGGAATGTCATTTAAACAGGACATAAACATTGTTGTTATGATTCATTTGCTTTTCAAATATAATAACTTACCAAATATTGCATCCAGGTAGTTCTACATGATGGCAGAATTCCTCCTATTGACATTGGAACTATGATCCAATATCCACAATTGTGCACCCAAAAATCTGTAGATCAGTACATCCATCTACAACTCTGTCCATCCTTCCAATCATCCTGCTAAATATCCCCACCCATTCATTCTTTCAGTGAGCCATTCATTGATGCAGCCTTCTATCTTTTCAAACTTTGCTAAAACCAGTTAATCCTTTGGTCATGCTAAGCGACTTTTTAATCGGACACATATTTTAGTTTTCAATATAATTAGATATGACTGTCATTATTAAGTGTCAATATAAGCAGACACCTAATCTGGCCAGTGGAACAAGTTGGGCTGATCCAGACATGATTACTTTGCTGCATCTGGACCAAAAATAAAATAGCGAGATACAAGATATTTAACTGCCTTGCCAAATAAAAACCTGGATCTGCATTTAAACCTCAATTTTATGTGAGCTTCTTTACGTCCATCTCCTTTTGCTCATGTTTAATGACACTTTCTTTCTTATGGTCACTGTCTTCTTGCAGAATGTGATGGAACAGTTCAACCCAGGTCTTAGGAACCTGGTGAACCTAGGAAAGAGCTATGAGAAGTCTGTTAATGGTGAGTTGTTGTTTTCTTTACTGCTTTTTCAGGTACACTGATAAGCTATTGGGGATTTAAGAAAATGCAATACATCTACATCTTTTCTATGGCCTTCAACCACAAACATTTTTATAATTTCCCCAGCTATGTCCATGGCAGGAAAGATGTATTTTGATGCACTGTCTAAGATTGGAGAGAATGCTGCTGGATCTCTTGTCTCCAAAGATTTGGGTAAGTTTCTGTGTTGCTCTCCTCTGGGATTAACAGGGAAAATCTTTACACAGTGGAGATCTTTCTCTATCTACATCGCTCTCTATCTCTGACTCGCTGTTTTATTGCAGTTCTTTTAAGGCTCTTTAAAATCCTTAACAGGCAAAATTTGTTTTTGAATTTTTGTTTTGTCAAAAAGAGGGATGATGAAAAGTTTAAGACCATAGCCTCAAAAAAGGAGACATGCGTGATGGAAGTGTTTCCAGTAGATTTGTTGCAACAGTGCTTCAAATTGTGAAAGTGACTAGATGGATAGCCTTGAACTTACACTTTTTGTAAATCTCCTTTGCCATCGAAAACAAAACATTTTCAATGATTAACTGGAGCATTTTCTTGTTGAAATACCCAGTGATCACTGCACTGATGGTCACCTGCAGTCTGCTGCCGCAGCATCTCCACATATCCAGTTGCATTTTGACAACTCTACACAAACCACAGTCAGTTATTTCATTAAGATAAATGTTCCTGCACTGTGCCTAAAACTTCAGTGGGATCTTCTTGTCACACATAAAATGCTGGAAAGCTAAAGAAATAAGTCAAGTTTTTTTTTTTTCCCCTCACCATAGAATACAGCTTTCTTTCAATGTTGAAGTTAGGTGCTCCCTTGGAAAGTCCAAATTTGCACATTTGTGGAGTGGGAAGAGATGTGGCCTTTGTGGCCAGCATGATTGTATGCCTTAAATTTGGTTTCCGATTTGCCTGTGTTTTCACCAACAACTTTCTGGATACTCTGGATTTCGCATCAGGCGGCCATATTGACAAATCCAAAAACAAGAAGAAAGTTTTTAAGTTTGCAATTGAGAAGAAAATAAATCCATAGATGCTTGGTGTTAAAAATGTATGAGAATGTTCCATGCCATGGTAATTGCGCAGAGTCATTCTGTTTGCAAGATGCTGCTCACAGACCCCTTTGATTGTTGTGGAGGGGAGTAAAGCGTCTCCCATCCTCCATTAGCTTCTTTGCTTAGGTTGCAGAAGCAAGCCTAAGCAACGAACGCACAATGTTGGAGACATGGCACACACACACCACATGTGGAGCCTGTGGTGTGTGTTAATTAAAGTCAGGCTTCTGAGTGTGTGCAGGGGAAAATTAGTGTTCAAGGTGTTCATACTGAATATGTGTTTAAATGTGTTCCACTTTATAGGCACCATATTATTCATACAATTGAGCCTTTGTGAGTAAGAAGTTGTCATAGTGTTTTGAAATTCTTACTTTGAACATTTTTGACTAAGAGGTTGGCAAATATTTAAAGTATTTTCATTTATTTATTGTATATTTCAGGTCTTGTGTGTGTGTTAGATTTTACAGCGTTTCCTATAGTAAAAGGGTGTGGTAGGAATAGTATTAGTTAAAAGCTTGGCACACATGAGTCCAACAGAAGTGAAGCTGCACTACAGTGAAAGCACAGGATGAGTGATGCTTAATATTTAAGTTTATGACTGAGTGCGAAAGGTTTATGAGTAAACGGAGTTTGTTTAGTCTTCAGTTTGTTCCCGGTCAAATTCCCAAGCTTCACCTTTCCACTGGCTAATATGCAGCCAAACACGGCTGGGATCCTAACTCACTGTCACTAGTGACACAGTTTGATTTAGCCACTGTATGCCTCTCCTGTCTCCTGTGGTTTTAGAGCTAAACTGCTAATTAAATTCTGCAGCACATTGGGAAGAGCCACCTGTTGCTGTGCTGTTTCCTGACATAGTTAGGAAAAAAAGGTCTTTATGCTGTTACTTGGTTTATAGACTATTTTTTTCTTTCTGGATAGTTGCAGTTCTTGCTAGCTGCATTTATGCTACAGCATGGTTATAATTTCTTGCATTTGCCAGATTCTGTTTTGGAAAGAACAGAAGCATTTATTAATTTAGCACAAAAAAGTTAATATGAATCCTAGAACAGCTAATTAAAACACAAATGGTTTAAATTGATATCAAAAGTTGGATGTAATTGTTAGCATTTTAACACTGGTTTAAAGATGGTTTATGTGATTTTAAATTTGGATGTTTATTGAAATCTACCTGTGCATTGATGCATCATCTATTGATGTCAGCTGCTGAATTTTTATTTGAATTGTCCGCAACTTCTCACCAATTGTTGCCTCCAGTATTTTTAGAATTGGTTAATGTGTCACTCCACCAAACTTGGCTTAATGTTGAACAAGAATTGCAGCGACAGCTGGTGGAGAGTTACCAGCGAGCTGTTTTCTTCAGTTAGTCATTTCTCAGAAAGTGCAAGCGTGTATGTGTGCCTTACTTCTCAGCTTTAGTGTAAATCCCTCTTGCGGATTTACACTAGAATTGTATGCATATATTAATTTCGAAGTTGCTATTGAGAACTGCTGAAATTATTTCTTTTTAATGTCTTGAATAGTGATTGATTGAAGGAACATAAACTGCTCATTATTCATAAATACATAGCAAAAACAGATTTTATTTAGTAATGAGATGTTCAGATATGCAAATTTACCTTTTATATTTTAGAATAAAAAAATTACCAGATGCATGATCAACACATGGTCGGCTTACTAATTTCACTTGAAGGGTTAAAGTCACGTTTTATGTGTGGATAAACTCCAGGACCACAAAGAGAGTTATACTATACTGCCATAATGGATCATTTCTGTCTGTCATTATTTTTGGATTATTTAGGAAGGTGGTGAATAAACACAGAGTCGAATGTTATCTTATGATTGCCGACTGTAAAATCAGCCAGCAATTGTGATGTGGATGTGACGTCTTCAGACTCCTTAGAGCAGGAATGTATGTAAAGAAGAGAGTGTCGGCATTGTCATTAGGAACTTGCTCATGGATGTGGAGCAGCTGCCCTGTCAGAAACCCGAGCTCCACTGACACATAGCCAGAAACCAGACACTCTTGAAAGAAATTGTAGGACCTCTGCACCTTATCCTGCTACCTTCTTCCTTACAATTAGTCTACCCCCGATTCTTGTCACACCCAACATTTACATAATCATCTGACCTCTCCTAGGGCAGCAGAAAGTTGTTTAGAAATTAATTGAAATTTGGTTGTAGTTCCTTGGCAACCAACTCGGTTTTCAACTGTTCATCACTTACAAAATTCAGTAGATGTTGGGTTGTTTTATATTTAGTTATAAATGAATTGGATTGTTTTTCAATTCAACGTAATACCTTGTCCTCTTTGAAGGCTAACTACTTCTGTCAAAACCCAGTTCAGTTTCTATCAAAATGTTTGAACAATTTTGAAATTAAACCTAGACCGACTTTCTGCTTCACGTGAGTTTTTTTTATTTATTTATCTTTTAAATCAGTTTTCAGCTCACTGCTTTACCTTATTACATCAGTTTGTAGTTCTATCTAGTTGTGACAAAAAGTGTAATAAGATTCTCAATCAGTTAAAACACACGAGGTCCAATGTTTAAATAGTACCTGATACATTTTTACATAATCCTAACATGTTTGCATGGCGTGTCTACAGTCAAAAACAGTAGAACAGTTTCCCTTTTTGCATTCTAGTGGCTAAATGTCATCAAAATCAGGTGAAAGAAAGGAGGGAGTTTATTTATATGCAAGGATACTTGTTATTGTTGCTTTTACCTTTTACAGTGTTATCTGGATTTTCATCTAAAGTGCTGTTTGCACATATTGGTACTCTTGGTAAAGGTGTGTCTAAAGCATTAGACTAATCCTACATTACAGTAGCATAATGTCAGTGGCCAAAGTAGGAAATGGTTGCAGTTCAGTGTCTGAAAATGGAGAGCCCTGCTTAAGATTTCCTATAGTTATGAATGAATGTTTCCGTTTTATTAAATTTTTTGTTATGATTTTGCGTCTGGAAGTGAAACAGGACCACTTCTTCACAGATTCAGATTTTATGTTTCGTCATCCATTCATACAAAACATGGATGGATGGATGGATGGATGGATGGATGGATGGATGGATGGATGGATGGATGGATGGACTTGCTGTCCTCCTTGTCTTGTTTTAAACTTTCCAGTTACTGTGCTATAGATGTGAACAGAGTTTTCTTCCATCAGTTTCTTGAATTAGGATTATCTCCACACATCTGTCTTACTTGAATTACCTGTTTCCTTGTGTCTTGCTTCACATATTCCCCATGGAAGCAGAAACTAAAGACTAATTTAAAGCTAAAAATGTACCAGTTACATTTATCTTGTAGTTATTTTTATCAATATTTAAAAACGGGGCCTTGTTGGTTTAGCTAAAAACGATGATCTCATACGGAAAGATTTCCTTTCCGAGTGGAAGAATTATTACTTTGTGACACATTTTGGATTTTTTTTTTTATTTAACAACTTGTTCACTTCATTCATGAGAAACTAGATTTTTATCAAACTGCTCCACAAAGTCGAGCCCCGTTTTTACAGCCTGGGCAAACAAGCCTTCAGGAAACCTGTCTGAGCCATGTGGGTTTGTCACTCTCTGTATTTTCCGATGTTTTTGTTAGCTAATGGTGGTGGGTTGCTTTTGGCACCTTGTCATCATGACACACTTTTCACCCTCACAAACTCGCTGATTTGAACACACCTGTTTCCGGGCAACGTTTGGTGCCGATCGTGACAACAGTAAACAAATGAGTGACGCCCTCTGGAATGACATTGTTAGTGGCAATGACATTGCTGAAACCCTGAAACCAGGACATTTTTCTGCACTGTGAGTAATTTTAAACATTGAATGACACATCACTGCTTAGATTTACGACTCATCACTTGGACAACAGACTCTCGTGCTGTGCATAAAAATCCGTTTGTCTGGTATTTGACTCAAAACCGCACCTGCTCACATTTTTTGGTGAATTTTTATGTCAGGTGTATTCAGACTTTAGCAGTGATTTATTGCTGGTTTTGCTTTAAATCCATCAGAATTTATCATGTGGTATTGACTTTTCCTGTTCTTTTCTAACATTTGTCTCATCTAATTTCCTAACAATTTCCTTTCTCACCACATGCTTTGTTTTAACACTCTTTTTGATCCCTTTCTTACACTTTACTCCCCTAACATCTTAGCACAGCCTTTGCATTCCTGTCAGCTCCTGTTCTTTTAAAATCTCTTTTTATTTTCTACCAGACTGAACTTTGACAGTCAGTCCCACCATAAGGGAAAGTGGAGTGGGGTAGGTGTGGTATGACAGCTAAAGGAAGTGCACTGGATCGTTAAAACAGATGCAAGTCAGCAGGAAGGCTGCCTCGAACTACTCAAGGTGTTCATTGTTTAAAGTTGTCCAGGTCCTCTCTCACAAAAAGCACCATCAAAAAAACTGTTAAAGTGTAAAGTCAGCAAACATATAATGGTTTTACCTTTTAAACGTGATTTTTTTTTTAGACTGTAAAATTTAAGTGATATATCTTTTTGTGAACAGTTGCAAGTTTAGGTCATTGTCAGTCTGTTCATTCAGTTTGTATTTTGAATGTTATTTAGTCAAAAAGCTGTTTGTTCTCTAGTTAACAAGTTAGGTGTCTCATTTTTCTAGTTATTTATTTTTACTCAAAATATGTTATTCAATTCATTTTCAAAGGGGATAAAAAACACTACTGATTCATAAAAATCATAATGATGATTTAGTACTTGAATATTGTGTAATAATTACATTTTCAGATTAGGAAC
Organism: Gambusia affinis; assembly: GCF_019740435.1. Lineage (NCBI taxonomy): Eukaryota > Metazoa > Chordata > Actinopteri > Cyprinodontiformes > Poeciliidae > Gambusia > Gambusia affinis. The sequence continues at coordinate 11,358,445 of NC_057886.1, read as the reverse complement.
TGGGTGTGTTCAAATTTAGTCTTCTCACAATCCTAATTTAGTTGGCTTGACACATCACTTGCAACAACAAAAGGTGATAATTTGCTGGTGCTTTTTTAATTAAAGCTGTTTTGGATTATCTTTCCAGCAGATGGTTGACTTTTTCTGGTTGAGGCACATGTATCCCTTTCCTTTGATGTCAAACATAATGAGCCCTTACACCTTTGGGCTCATTGGTAGAAGATTTGTTGTTTTTTTTACAACTACAAGTTGCTCATTTCACTTTGGTGCATTACATTACCTTCTGTACATTGTTGTTATTGTACAGTGAGATTAATTAGGTTTTAGGTTGTAAAGCAGGAAGGACTGAATAAAAAAATCAAGCAGGAAGGGTGAGTCTCCTGACATTAACCTGTGTATTTATTTCCGTCTGGCAGGTGCAGTGCTGGTAGAAATCTCCGAGGTGCACAGGAAGGCTCATCTTGAGATGGAGGAAAATGTAAGTTCCACAGATGTTTCTACAGATTACCCGTTTAAATAGCTGCTGTTTGATCGCTCCTTGATTGTGTTACCTAACCCTAGTGCATTTTGTCACACACTCGCTCTGTAAACCTGTTGCTCGGTATATTTTCACAGCTACATGCTGTTTCTGACGCATTCGACCGATAGTTCTTTCTTCTACACCCATAAATAGAAATCACCTCGCCTCCTTCCCCACCTACATGTACAGTAGCCGCACGGGCAGCAGAAATGTAAAGTGATTTAACGACAAGGAGAGCTGTTTTTTTTTTTTTTCTTTGAGTACAAGGGCAAGTCTAAACAAGCTCTGGAAAAACATCAGCTGTAGCTGTTGCATTGAGATTCATTAAACTTGCATCTGCACATGCCCTGCTTCCCACTGACATATCCGAATGTGTCATGACTGATTCACCCCCTGGTGTTTTTCCGTAAGTTTGTCATTGTAATTCATCTCGCTTGGACCTAGTAGCATACATATTCATTTGAAACATCACTTTTCAACTATTCTTTGTCTTTGTGATTATGCATTTATCATTCGTCCATTGAAATACTTTCTGTGCTTTCTAATAAAAGAATTGTACAGAAATGTTATGCGATACAAAATAATGAGGATGAGTGATGGAAGAAAAAAAAAATTTTATTCTTTTGAGACTGAATTATGTTTTTATTATCTGTAAACTATAATCATTAAAATTTTAATAAATGCTGTCTTTATATATCGTCACTCAATAAATTGAGTTACAGTAACAAAACATTCCCACTATATCAAAAAGATTTTTTTATGTGAACCTGTGTTCATCTGAGTCAAATTACCAAAAAAAAAGGTTTAAAGTATCTTGTATTTAGATTCTTCAACCAAGATTTTCCATTACAAAAGACCTCATGTTTTCAGCCTAACATGTTTTTTTTTCATGTACCGGTAGATAGCCAAGACTGTAATGTAGACACATGAGTTTTAAACATCCTGCTGCTTCTAATTGTTTTATGCCAAAGTAATGTGTTACTTCAGATTTTAGTCAGTAACGTCTCCTGACTGTGTCACAATACGGGAAGACCATCAGGAAAATTTAAACGTAAAACTGTGACGCTATATAGCTGTGCATTGATGGTGATGTTTATAATATTATAGAACTGTGGGAATGTTAATTAGTGAGACTATCCTGTTTTCTTACGCTGTCATGTGACAGTTTTTTTCTTTATTAATAAACTGCACCAGTTTGAGTGTATCTCATTAAAAATAAACTTCAGGGCAGAAAAGATGTGATGCAGTCCTCTGAGACTGTGTTACCAGCAGAACCTGTGGGTGGGTTTTCTTCTTAATATTCTCCAGCTTGCAAGTTAAAGCCTCAGTTTAACTTGGAGAAAACCTTCTTGGTGCTTTGATGCTGCATGCTATGCATATGATAATGTTTCCCTGGGAGCTGTCGCTGCATCGCAACAAGGCCTCGATGAACACATTACAGATAAATGAGAGCTGCAGAGTAGGGGAGGATGGAATGGAGGACTATGGCATTCCCACGCTTTGTTTCTGACTCATTCATAAGCACAACCTTGGACTTGGCTCTCACCCCCACAGACACTCACCAATCTACTCCATAATGATCACTTTCCATTTTTCTCTGAGATTGACTGCACTTTCTGTTGTTGTTGTTGTTGTTGTTGACAGCAAAGTTGAAAAGTCAGTCCTTCATGCTTCTGTCAGCTTAATGATCAGCTTTCTTTTTTGTCCCCCATCCTCTTCACCTGAAGTTTAAGAGGTTCCACAGGGAGGTAATAGCAGAGCTGGAGAGGAAGACTGACATGGATGTCAAATACATGACAGTAAGTAGTTTCTGTGTATATGTGCAAGTCATAACGTGGATGCAGCTTCATTCCTTCTTGCAACCTTACACACTTTTATGTAGAAGTATATTATTGTGATTTGCATAGTGGCAAAATGGAGGATAGATAAACATAATGTAATGGGGGGGATTTCAAATTTCTGATAATGGAGATCAAGGACAGGATGAGCAGCTAAAGAGGATTAATAAATGATGCGAGGGTTTTAGTCGCCACCATAATCTGATCACATGTAGCAATTCCTAGCAATAATTATGACTGCAGGGAGGATAATTAATTCAAAGTGGGTTATCTCAGGCACAAAACACAAAAGATAAATGAGATTCCATTTATCCAGCAGCAAAACAAGTCCTGTCTGTCTAACATATTTGTAGCCAGTTAATAAGAACCAGGAGCAAACATTAACACGGCATCAAAATGCCAACGTATTGTTGAAAATAAAAGCTGGAAACCTCACTGAAAGCGAAGAATAATGAAATCAATAAACCGATGTGACCTGGTTAATTAGTCGGGTTATTTTGTTTGGCAGTAGCTGCAGTGAGCCGTTTATTCTCAGGACAGTCACTCTAGCTTTTATAGTCTGTTAAAAAAAAGTTTTGGGAAGCACTATGTTAAAATTGTGACTTTTTAAAACCCTGGGAAACGACTTTTTGAAACCAACCAAATGTTTGGTAAAAATCAGAAATAAAAGCATGTTTTTGGAAAAAAATCAAAAATAAAACAACAATAATGAACACTTATAAACTGGGAAACAAATTTGGACTGGAAGTTGGTCACTATATGTATAACAAAGTCAAACTGTAATGCTTTGTGACACTTAATCTTGTTTACCTGGAAGTAGGCCTGGGAGGATATAGTCTGACATTGGGAGGTTAACAAGGAGGATGCTAATTTAATTAACTATATGGGTTAGTCGACTCAGTAGCAAGCTTCCAGCAGATGAATTATTCTCCCAATAGGCACGCTAGTAGCTTGTTGCAAATAAAAACGGTGCTACTTTAAAGAAGCAACAGTTGTGGAGATTTTGTGGATAACAGAATTCAGCTCCTGTTTCAACACGGGGAAAACCTTTGGGGATTCACCATTATCCCATTATGACTATGTAGGTTTGAGCTGATTTATAGAGCAAAGCTTTGTGTTGCTGTGATTTTAAAGACACTAATACCATTTAAAAGCAAACCATTACAGAAGAATCAGTCTCCTTACTTTTAACCGACTTAAACAAAAATAGTATCCATGATTTGTTCTGATTTGTGCCGCAAAGGTTTTTCTTTGTACAACCAGAATTTTGAAGGGTTTTAAAAGATTATAGTTCATCCAAAGGTTTTAGCCACTCATGGAGATCAACAAATGTTAATGTGTTTGATATATTCTAAAATATGGTGGCACAAGTAAAACGTTTTACTGGACAAACAGAGCACAAATCATTAATCCCATTTTTGTTTGAGTTGGTGAATGTGAAGGAGTCTGGATCACCTTTGAAGACCTACCCTTTAAACCTTAACGAATATCTTTGAAGTGATGGTGGCACAAAGAAAAATCGTTGTTACACACATCTAACTCAAATGTTTAACTTGCTAGAATTGGAGAATCTGGCAGAGACTCTAGTTCACTCCGGTAAAGGAGACTGAAAGCTCACAGCAACATGTGGGGAAAAGGACCGGAAAATGTCACCATCTCTTGCATTTCATTCAAAGTAATATTAAGTATATGAATGGAACAACATGCTACTTTAGCGCTCTGAAAGTTTTGACTTTAGGGTTAAGACTGGCCCACACCTATTTAGAAGCAAAATGTTTATCCTTTTTTATGTGACAAATATCACTAGTTTTCTGTTCCAGCATTTACATGAGTCATTTCTCTGGTTTAGGCCACATTCAAAAGGTACCAGATGGAGCACAAGATGAAGCAGGATTCTCTGGAGAAGTCCCAGGCGGACCTGAAAAAGCTGAGGAGGAAGAGCCAAGGCAAGAACGCCAACAAATACGAAAGCAAGGAAAGCGAGGTGAGATGGACACAAAAACTCCCACAGTCATTTGACACACGATGTGTCTTTAAAGCCCCCATACACAGAGTTATGTTCATATTTATGTCAACATACAGAGATTACCTTAAGGCAGTCTCTGCTCAGCAAACTTTGAAATCTGAGCTGCACACTGTCAGAGCTGGACTAACAGTAGTGTGTATGGTGTTGGATCTGTGCAGTCAGGCATGAAAATATCACTGTTTACTATTGAACAGTTTTTTGTCTGCCCAATTTTCCTTCTTATGCTTTATGTATTCAGGTAGCTGCATGGGCTTGGCTAAAGGCAACAAACCAATTCATTTGCTTCTCTGGTGATCATGAGCTTGTATTTGTGCACACCTTAGAAAAGATAAGAAAATAATCCAGAATAGAATAATTGTAGACATCTTTTATTTATTATTTGTACCTCATAATTGGAACTATATACTATATACAGTACAGACCAAACGTTTGGACACACCTTCTCATTGAATTCAATTAGAAATTGTGTCCAAACCTTTGGTCTGTACTGTATATCGGAATACTAGTATTAACATACTAACTTAAAAATATTTATTTTCTATTTGCATGTAGCACAAAACAGATTAGTTGGTGTTTTGTCTCCAGAATGATGACGTATAAGATCCAGTTTGGGGAAAGAAGATTTTGTGGTTTATCATTGTTACCGTTAGTGTTTTGCCTCATTGTAGTCATTCCCTGTGGCATGTTAAATCATTATTGCAGGTTGTTTTAACACGGTGCTGCCACACCCTCTCAGTGACTCTGCCGAATGAGAAGTTTCATTTCAAAGCCGGTTCCCCGACGGCAGGGCAGCGTCAAAATCCTACATAACCTGCTTTCCATTGACCTTATCAAGCAGCATGTTTGCCTGGCTTTTTGTGAATGTAATTTTTTGTGTACTTAAAAGGTTTTGTGCATTCGATGAGCACAGTTCACCCTACCTGTTTCAAGACCCACAGCATGGTAAATGTCATTTAGGTCGCAGGAGTTGTGAATATTTAAGAAATAGTTTAAGTAATTAATTATTGTAGATTTTTAAATATACATTTCAATTCAAGAGTTGCAGCCTTTACTTATTTCTTTCATCGAATATAGTTTTTTTTTTATTAGAAAATATGAGGAAGTCTCCGCCTCTCGCCTTTTAATTACTACTTTGACATATATGTACATTGTTCTGTTTGCCTATTCTTCTTCCCTCATCCTGTTTTCTTTCATCTCCTCCCTTAAGCATCTTTCTGTTTTTGTTTTCACCTCCCCACCAGGACATGAGTGAGTTTTCCTCGCTGCTGTTTTCACCTGTTTGATATAAAGCCAGCTTGTTGGATTTTGTTGTCTCAGCAAGACACTCCCCAATGGGCAAGAAGACAGGCAGACAGAACGTCAGAGCTGTAAAACTTTACTGGGTGATTCACATGACATTAAAAAATCATCAAAATGAACAGAAACTAGAAAAAGTAGAAAAGTAAAGAGAGAAAAATAAAACATCAAAAAGTTGAAAGAAATCCTTTCCAAAATAGCTCAAGTTTATGCGGTAGTAAAAATTTAAACTGATCGAGACAGGTATTGCAATCTGTCACAGAAACGTCAAAGAGAGTTTTTCTTTTTAGGGATTTTGTTTTTCTTATACATTATTTGCTATATTTACTTATGTAATTCACATGAAGTATATCATACAGCCATTTAACAGAAAATGAGGGGCCCAGTTGCAGTTATTCAAATTGTTCATAGCAGTGCAGCACCTTTCAAATGTAAATTCTTAGATGATCGGAATTTAAACTTGGATGGACAAAAATACACATCTAATTTCACATTTTTATTATTAGAATCCCCTTGGCAACAATAAGTTAGTGTCTTTATCGGTCTTTCACTTTGTGGGGGAATTTGGTTAAATCTTTTACAGTATCGTGAGTCAAATGAGGTTGCAGTCATTTGTTTTTTGCACTGCTCTCTCTGGAAATCCAGTTTCAATCAGATTGAGATCTTAACTTTGACTGGGCCATTGCGATATTCTAAATTATGTTCCTCCTCAGAAATTTCTTTAGAAAAATAGATATATGACAAATAATGACAGTGTTGAACCTGATCACCCATATTTCTTGTTGAAGTTCATGGGATTCTCTTTCTTCATTGTTGAGAATAAATAATAAAAAAAATACTTAAGTCAGTCAAAGAATCACAATATCATGACATTATTGTCTGTCCATCTCCTCTGTGCAACATGCAAATATAGAAGTGATCTGGAGACAACTGTAGCTTCAAATGCAAAATCAAGAAGGTCTGTACTGTTCTAATAATAGTCTTATTTGAAAAGATTTGTGTGTTTGCTGCTGATATTTGCTTCTGTTTGTTTGCCGACTTGTTGTCACAATCAGAGGCCTGTTGTCTACGTTGGTTAGCGACAGAGATGCTGGGAAATCTAAATAGACTGATTCATGCAGAACTCTCTGTTACTGGACACGCATGTATTTGGTGGAAAAGGAAGATATGATCAAAGATGACATCTACCGGCTCTAATGTAGTACACCCAGTATATATTTGTTTTAGTTTTGTAAATAAAATGCCCTCTTGTTACTAGAGGACATGATTAGTATGTGGCTAGTTTTTCTTCTTTACTTTTAGGTTTGTAATACAGTGATAATTGTATCTTAATGTTCAGTTACCATGGGAAAGGTTGCATCACCATTTTGGGTAAGCAGGTAAATTGAAATCAGCTTTTTGCACCCTTATCCAACTTTGCACATTTGAGTTGTCATTACAATAATAATGTTCATTGTAAAAGTATTTACACATCTTGTACTTTAACACTTTTTATCATGTACAGCTACACATTTAATGTACCTTTTTTACATTCAGCACAAATGTGTGCAGCTTTTAAAATAAAAGGATGCTTCTTCTCCAAAATATGCATACATACTTAATCCTGTGCTGCATCACCATCATTGTCACACTCCCTCAAACAAATACCACATGATGGCCAACAGCCTCCCAAAACGCATTAATGAAAATAAGCATTGGTTGTTAATACAGGGCCTGCTCTCATTTACATATTGCAACGCATCCATTGTCTAAGAATCCATCCTGCATTCTGATCCAGGAGTCAGAAACATTGACTGTAAGGTTCATGTTTCCGTCAGCTGATTATTCCTGTTTGGGTTTGACACACTAGAAACAAAACAGGTCATGAACCGCCTCACCCTTCAAGTAAATATCACCCCTCAGCATTAAAGGAATTAGCAGATGACTGCTGTTCTACAGCTTGAAAGGAGCAGGGGCGTGTGCCTCAGTGCCAGCAGCCGTTACAGGTGTGCCAGTTCCAGCCAGTTTGATGAGATGTGGATCTCCAAAGTAACAGAGCCAAGAAATCAGGAACAATCTTAACAAAGCCAGGTCCAGTTATAGTTTTATTTGATTGTATTGCTATTTTATTCTTTTTGAAAAGAACTGAGAAATTCTGATTGAAGTTATTTCTGGAGCTACAAAATCACTTTGGATACAACTTATCTTCCTTTCAGTGCTATTCCCTCATACCTGTTCACTATATCAGCAAAACAAAGTATTCTACTGAAACTTGATTGTGTCTATGTTGTTAAAAACCAAGTAATCCAATAGGTAATATCACAAAATGAGCCTGCTGGGTTTGCTATTACATGCATGCACAAACCAAATCCTTCCAGGGACCCCACTGACCCGTTTTGATCACTGTCTGTCAGTAAAGATAACACTGTCCCTCTGTTCATGAAGATTTGTCCTGTCCTCCCTTCATGCTGCTGCTCTACCTTTTCTCTACATACTACTTTCAGCAGAGTCTGACAATACAGGAAACGATAAACTAACAATACCTGTTCCCCTGCATGAGAGAGATTAAGATTTTAAGAAAAGAGCCGTGCTGCTTGCATGTAGCACATCCTTGTTATATTTGTGTATGCATCAACATTGAAAAGGTTTTGGTGGCTGTAGACCATGTGCAAGGCAAGATAAGAGAGTGTACCTAATAGAAGCTGTGCTTAACTCTTTGATGCACAACCTGGTCACAAGAGCCCTGACTGAGTTTTTATCAGTATTCCAGGTGTTCTTCACCATACATCTTTACTGTAAGTTTGTTTTGTTTTTTTTTTCAATCGAAATCCTCTTGTATCACTACCTCTCTCATGCACAAGCGGGTTCAAAAATGACCCATTTGTGCTAGTCCACATTCATTTCTTTTTTTTATTATTTAGCAGTAGCCTTTTCTCTGTTCTCCTAAAACATTGAATTATATCATTATCAAAACTAAGATATTTCAACAATACTTTGAATGCCCAGTCATAAAATAAATGTACTGACAGCACTGAACTACAGTCAAATCTGTTCCTCTCAGCTTGCAGATTCATGCATGTTTAAAGCAACTGGAATGATGTTGAATCTTCTTTCATATTTGTTTGCTTGTTGTCAGATCGTGGAAGCCCTGACAGTTCGACAGACGGAGATGCAGTTGTTCCTCGCAGATGGCTGCAAGGAGGCTCTGCTGGAGGAGAAGAGACGCTTCTGTTTTCTTGTTGACAAACACTGCTTGCTAACCTATCACTTTGCTTCCTATCATGACAAGGTAAAATGCACAATTCAAAGTCTGTAGTTTTGCAATAAAGTCACAAATCTGACAAATGCTTGTAAGGTAAAGTTGTGAAGTTTTAAATGATGTTTTCACCGGCTGCTGGACAGACCAGAGACTTGCTGTCAACAAAGCTGAGCAGCTGGCAGGACCAGTGCAACGATGCCACCAACATGCCGGACAGTGTCTTATCCTTGATTGATGAACTGCGCAAGCCAGTCGCCATTGCACCGATGCCTTCTCCCACCCCGTCAAGACACAGCGTGGTATGACAGGACGAATGTGTAGGACAGTGAAACAATATCTCATCAGTGCAGAATGGAAAAATATAATTACACCTCTCAGTGAGGTGATTTCACCATGTGTGGGTGTCCATATTAATGGTAGATGAAGTGATATGAATGCCATTATGTGTTGCGTAAAAAACACATTTTTTTATGAAACTGAATAATTGCGCTCCAGCAGCAGATAACAATGAGATTATGCAGCCATTTTAGTCAACACCTTTTTTGTCATGTTGGTCAGAAAAAGGGCCTGGATGCTTCTGGTCGGGAATCAACATTTCACTTCAAATTGGAACTGTGTTGGTGCTTCAGTTATCAATGTTGATATTGATGAATAAAATCATTCATTATATCCTAAAAACAAGCATATTATTTCAATATTTACTTAATTTGTAATTCTATTGCTACAGTGCCCTGAAAATAAGTCTTCATGCCTTTACATAAACCCACCTGCAGCCCAATAACCTTGACTACAGCAGTGTTAGCCCTGCTTACTGACTTTATTAGATAACAGATACAAAAAACTAATAAAATCATATTCATATGCGGAAGAAAACTGGAGTAAATACTGAGCTAATAGATATTTGAATGATTTTAGCCATTTCAATATGTCAGTTAATGATTAATAGTTATTCAATTATTTCAATATGTCAGTTAATGATTAATAGTTATTCAATTATTTATTGAAGTTTGAGAATAATTTATCTAATGCTTATCACCAATTTTATTTATCAGATATATTCATTACAGCGCAACACTACATATTTGGTTAATTTTCTTCATTTTGCATTTGCAGAATATTTTTATTCATAACACTTTACATTTTTTCTTCTGACTTTTGTGGGAGTCATAGAAGGAAAACAATTACATTTTTATAGAAATAGAATTAGAATCAATAACCTTGTATCTTGACGAGCAGTCTAAACATTGGATATAAATGCTCGAATGCCATTACCAAAATGCAAAATTATCATTCCAAGCATCATTTTATAACAATGTGTTGTTTTTTTAATTTTTCAATATAGCTGAATTGTGTATTAGTTCTGTCTGAAATTAAACTTAGTTTTATGTTTAGTGTTTTATGTTTAAACTATTCTATTACAGCTGTGACTTTCTAGTTCAGCGTTGGGGTCATTTTAATGTGTTGTACTTAGAAAGTAAAAGTTGTTTCTTGACTTCAGATGTCATGTTGATGATGTGGTTGATTCTCCTGTGGCAGAGTGCGCCTGTCCCCCCGGCTCCTCCTCTGAAGGCTCAAACCAGCCCTCTGGCTAACATGTTCAACCACCAAGACAGCAACACAAACAATGTGACTCCTCATACTCCAACCAAAAACAGCATAGGTAACTTTTAATGTAAAAATATCTTTTTTTAAATCTGTTTTTTTTTTTTTTTTATTACTTTTCAATATAGGTGCTGTAATTTTCCATGAGCGACTATTTTAGTTTTACTTGTTTTTGGATTGTGTTTTTTTTTCCCCACTTGTTTTCAGTTTGACAAGCTTTCTACTTTTACAAATAGTATATATCCCTTGTTAACATGGCTGCATATGTGTAACTCTGCTTTTTTGTTGAACTAATTACTATTAAAGTTGATTCACTGGCTTTAAAGGATGGACTTTAATTTTTAAGTAGTTTATTAAATCTGAGTTTAACAAGTGTTTTTTTTTTTTCTTAAGATTAGATACCTGAAAAGTTATTACAAACAATTTCATCTGTGTTGAGTGCTAATTATCAAAACCTGCTGAACATACGCACCTCTAAGAGCTGATATAAGCTGCTTTTTTTTTCTTATTATATTCCTTTGTCTTCTCCATCTCTCACTATTCTCTTCCTTTTCTCCCCCAGACCATGAAAACGGCGACGAGAACAATCTTGCCAGGTCTGTGTCCGTCGCCACAGGCCTCAACAGCATGGCGAGGAGGCCTCGGGTGCGCACCATCTTCCCCCACACTGCTGGCAACAACAGCACGCTGCTCAGCTTTGATGAGGGAGACATCATTATCCTCCTCATCCCTGACGAGAGGGACGGTTGGATGTACGGCGAAATGGAAAAGAATGGAAAGTGAGTGTTAACTGCATGCTGTTGTCTGTTTGGCTGATGGGAGTTACCAAACAGTTTTGGTGTAATCTAAAGTGGCATCCAAAACTGAAAGATATGATTGAAAGGATGTGACTCACCCAGGACCATCCTAAATGGTTTCCAGGGATTTCATTAGCTCCCAACACCAGCTTCTCAGGTTACATTTAAAGGCTCCCTGTGAACTTTAATAACTATAAGGTTATGGCAATTACTACTCTCTGCTAGATGCGCTGTACGTGGGCGTTGAAGAAGAGATCATACCACCAAAAGAAGAGATTAGCAAGCAAAGCTCCTGATTCAGTTTTGCGCTCATGACCACTTGCCTTTCTGAGAATGTATCATCATGAGCCATGATGAGGCACCTCTCACTCACTGTGTCATGATGAGCCACTCCTCTTGTTCCTCTAAAGGGTGGAGGAATATGGAGGAATTTTCCTGCCATAATCCAAGAACACACATTTTCAATCTGAAAGGAGGATTTCATGTCTTTTGTTCTCAAAACTTTTAGTAACCAAGCGAGCAAAGAGTTTTGCAAGCAAAGTTTTGCTCCGAGCAGAGACTAAGTGTGAGCGCAAGAAGAGGTTTTGAGTGCAATCATTGCAAGTTTTGAGAAGAAAGATATAAAGTCCTACTTTCAAAATAAAAATGTAAGCAAAAGTATTGTGTGTTTTCCCACCCGTCTTCAGAGTTGCCTGGACATGATCGGATCGCTCAAGATCAGTGTGAATTGGAGTTTGAGTGGTGGCCTCTCATCTTGTTGTTCTGACCAGGTTTATTTCCTTACATGATTTTGTGGACTTGTCTTTGCTGGTTCATCTGTAAACATGACAGATGAGGGGATAAGGTAAAGCTTGGCCCGAGGGTGGGATGTACAGCAGAAGGTGTGTGTGAGGGTGACACGTAAAATCAACAACAAAGCCTGCTCTCCCTCCAGATCTCTGACTCTTAAACAAAGATTTGTTCTGAATCCCAGAAAAGCGTGTTTGAATTTTAATCATTCATTAGGCTTGATCTCAGTTACTATCATGGGAAATTACCTGAGAGGAAAAAAAAAACAATCCTTCCAGAGTTGCTGTCAAATGTGAGGCTTCTGCCTCAAAGAAAACTTTGTTCTGGTTGCTGCTGGAGAGGCTCAACCAAAACACACAAAGGCCTGAATGTTGTCTCTCATCATGTTTATCAGCGCAACATGTCTCTCGAGACGGGCGCCATGCCTCACAGGAGGTGGTTGGGTTTTTCTTCAGAAAAAAACATTTCTGACAAATGTTTTCCACCAGCTGATCTGGAGATGGCTAAAATCATTCAGACATGCTAGTGCTGCTAATGGATTGAGGAACTTTAGATTAATTAGAGAGCTTCCAGCAGATACACATGGTCACATTTAGCTCATTGATGCCTGACCACAAAATAGATGGGGAAATCTTAACTTAACATATAATAACATAAAATGAATAATGGTGTGTTGTGAGCTCACCTAACAGTGTTAGGTTTTTCCTCCATTCAAGCTAATATTCAAACTGTTTCATAATTCTGGGGCAAAATGTTTTCTTTCTTTTACTTTCGTGAAGCACGCCCACTTTTCCTACATAGAGAATCTCTGTAGAAAGTAAGAGTGCTCACTCCATCATTTTTCTGTTTTGCAAACACACTCATTATCCCCTATTTTCCCCAAGATAAAAGTTTTTATTTTTTTCATTTTACACCAGGCAATCATGCTCTGCAGTTTGACACTTTGTCTTCCATATATGGTAGTCCCCTTCTGTTTTAGAGCTGTGTGGCTCCTCAGCTTCTTTTTGTGTCTGAAACTGTTTCAAAGTTTTCTCTTTGCTTTACAAACAAAAGAAATGTAGATTGAATGTTATTTATGTTTCATGTTTCTGACATATGTGAGTTTTCTGCCTCTAAACCAGGATTAAAAACATTTTCTAATCATCTGAGCGGTACTAATAGTATTGTGCTTATTTGTCTCCATTTGAAACAGTAAGCTGTTTTTCTGAATTTGTTGAGTTGCTAGTAGCAACTCATGTCATGGAAGTGAATGTTTTCTGAATTTTTTTTTTCTTTTTGTGAACACCAGACCGTGAGTAAACATTAGCATTTATTCATGAGTATGACTCAACAACATAGAATATCTTTGACACACAAAGAAAATGCCTGTTCTCCAAACCTTACACTTAAATATTAACATTCAACCACAGGGAGGGAGAGGCTAATTCACATGCTGATTAAACACAACTTTGCACCATGGTAGCACAATCATAAACAGACTACCGGTACTTTGGGTCACATTGCTTATAACATACAAATACTTGGATTAATTCAGAGTTTTGTTAAAGCTACACTAATCTTTTTAGAGTCATCAGTAAGTTGTTTTTTTTTTGTTGTTTTTTTTTAGCCGGACAAATGAGATTTCTAATCTAAATCCAGATTCATGTTCTGTACTTTAAAAAAGATTACATTTCAAAATGCCGCAGCCTGTAACTATCCACTGTGTTTTTCCTGGCTGCCTGTTTCAAGTTGATTGGATAATAAAGCTGTGGCTGCACTTTCTATAAAAAGAAAGCTCATGTGGCCATTTTATTTACACCAGCCTTCCAAGCTTAAAGCTGACTATTTTGACCACCTTTTTTTCTTACATCATTATTTGAGTTGAAAAATAAAGTTTATTTTAGTTCGTGTGTGGGAAGGAACAAATGGTTTCTGTGTCCTCCATTTGGGAAAAAAAAAATCATGCAACCAACCTTAGGAATGGACTTATTAAACCTATGAAAAATACATCTAGTTAATTAGAAACAGTCTTGGTTTCAAAGGTTAATTTGTTGAAAGATTACAATAATTTATACAAGTACTGATCTTTGTGTCTTTTGTTTAAAATGACAATAGAGCAACTTCCTCAACAATGTTCTCAACAATGACCTTTTGGTGTAACTGAGACGGTAGAAAAGACAGACATTATATATTTCTGAGTCGCCTTCCTTGTTTCTGTGTTTCAGGAGGGGCTGGTTCCCTTCATCTTACTGCCGTGCTGTCAATGAGCAGCTCGTGAATAACAACAGGTAAGGGGACTCTGCATTCCAGTCAGCACACACACACACACATACTGTTAGGTTTCATGTTGCAGCCGGTTGTATTGTTGGCTGCGTTTCCTCTAGTTACTCCTATTGAAGTTATAACCTTTCTATTCCTGTGGGTTTTCACCTGTTGCTCAACTTTTGATTCCTGTTTGTTTAAAGTCACATTCTGGGAAAATGGATAAAAGAAAGTGAGAAAGAAAGTTGGGCAGTTAATCCTTGACCGACCAACTTATTCACATGTGTTGTTAGTTGGCCAGGCATTGGTTACAATCAGAACTTTTATATACTAACTCGTTGTCATGAATATGATACTTTGAGATTTTAATGGTTTGATTGAATTTGATTCACTTGATTTTGAAGCAAAGCCTCAAAATAGATTAGATCTACATAATTTAATTTGATGACAATTTTGCTTCCCAGTGGACTACTACACCTGCTGATCAAGCATCTTCCACTTAATGATAAATTAGAGCAGTGGTGGTTCCTGGGTTCGTCTAGGTCATTTTGATTTGAATTAGATGTTTATCTCATCAGAAATTATTGTTTATTTTAACAGAGTAATGATCCCAGAATGCAAAAATGTTGCTTTTGGGTTTCCTGTTGAAAAATGTGTGGACTAAGCTTAGCTGGTTTCATACCAGGAAACCAGCTAATTTAAATAAAGCTTTAAATGTGCAGTTTCTCTGCAACTCACTGACGGTCATGTATCCAAAACCCAGGTACTTCATGACTATATTGACACTTCTGACCAGTTACCAATTTGATTTTATCCCTGTAATGGAAACCAAACACATATTGAAGCCACTTGGTAATAAAATTCTCTTCTCTTCTTGTCACATTTCTTCTCCTCCACCCGTTTCTCCATAGTGAGACTTCTGCCCCTCAACGTAGCAGAAGCGTGGTCAACCTCCACCATCAAGACACGGAGACAGACGAGGCCACCATGGTGCTTCCCCAGACGGACTACTACAACATCAGGAGCAAACCCGTAAGCGTCGCTACAAATAACCACCAGCACTCCCCCACGCCCTCGGCAGCATCCTCCACCTCCTCTGATCAGAACGCGGTGAGTCAGTAGGCGGGAGAGTTGGTCAGCGGCCATTTCTCTGACATTTTCACAGCTCTTAGAGGAGTCATTTGAAATGTCGAGTCTCGTCCAGTTAAGCCAAGAGTTTTTTTTAAAAAGCAGTTGTTTTGAGAATGATACCGTGTACAGAACAATCTAATCTGCTGTGTTCTGCCAAAGCTTTCTCCTGTGCTGGCTCAGTTGCCTTTGTGAAGTTTATGTCTCACTTGATATCTGCAGTATCGTGGCTACAGTACCCTCAGCTGCACAGCCTTATCTTGACTGGTGATGAAGGTACTTGTATGTGTGTGTAGATGGTGTCAGATGAGCTTTATGTGTCTGTCCAGAAAACATGAACACACACACAGATATACTCAGTGTAGCATGGCGACACACAATCCAGTATTGGGATTCAGTAAATCATATACAGTTCAAATATTTTCAACTTGCACAGGGTACATATTTATTGTTTTATTTCTGAGATTTTTTTATTCTAACTTTATTTGTGTGATAACTGCTTCTACTGCAGGTGTTAAAGGAACTTTGTAAAGTGAAGGTGACAACTTCCTGAAGTATGACTGAGCAATTTAAAAACAAAAAATCCCCACCTCCCTCAAGTTGCATTACCACAATTATTCATATTAGACCTGCAAGAAAGGGAGAACCAAGAGGATCTGATGTCAGTAATTCATAACCTACAGTTAGTGTAATAATCAGTTTGCATGTAGATTAGCCTGTTCTGGTAAAAAAAAAAAAAAAAAAAAGGAGATAAAAAGGGAAAGAGGACAATGCCTTGCAAATAATAGTAATCCACCTGGAATTATTCATTTTGTCACTTTACAACCACAATTTTATTTATTTTTTTTGTGGGGGGGGGGGGTTATGTAATAGACCAGCCCAAAATAGCTTTTTTGTGAAGTGGAACAAAAGTTAAAAATCAATATTTTATATATTATGATAAAAGAAAACCGCCCTTCCAACATTAGTGCTTTGGTGTGATGATGTCATGCTCAGGTTGTTGGTTTACCATGTAGGCCAAAGAGGTTTGGTGTTATGAGCTTCTTTCCCCTCCACACTGCAAACTGAACTTCATTTCAGCAATAGCTTTCTTCTTGCCATTCTTCCGTAAAGGAGGATGGTAGGATTTGAAGAGAGCATGACTGAGTTGTCCTCTTGACTGGTTCTCAGATACTGAGCTGTGGATCTTTGCAGCTCCTCCAGATTCACAATGACCGCTTCTCTTTATGCTGCTCTGCTTGCCATAATTTAGGTTCCCGTTTTATGGAATCAGCAGTACTGATGTGTCTGATTTGGTTCCTTGTTCCTAAAGATTGTGTTTGTTCTCTGGACAAACTGCACAAAACAGCTGGGTCTATTGTTAGATTAAATTATACACAGGTGGACTTCATGTGATAATTAGGTTACCACTGAAACATCAGATGAGATTGACAAGAGAGGATAATTAAGGCAATTTATCCTTTGGATAGTTTATTTATCCATTGTGAGCAAAAAGAGCCAAAATGCATTTTGGCTCTTTTTGTTTTGGTTACCAAGAACAGAAAACACTGGACCACCATGATGCATATTGTTCGGTTTCAGTCTCTTTCCTGTTAATTTTTATCATTTTAACATAGGTTTGTAGGATTTTCAAAATACCATTTGAAACATCGTAGTGACTAATCCACATCCATTTTCTTTTTAAAATAAATATATCAGATAAATGGCTCTTTGACAGCCGTTTCTAGTTCCAGCACATTCGCTTCTTTCCACATGACCTTTCATTTGCATCGTATGCAAAGTCGCAGGCAAAGCTGTGGTTTTCTGTCTGCCAAAAGCTTTTTAGTTTTTCCCAGATGGACGGATGTAAATGCGTTTGCAATACGACAGGAGCAAATGAGTTTTTATGATCACTTACCCACCATGTAAACTGATAGCTTACTGCCTGCACAGCAGCATGCTGCCAGTTGACTGTTTCACACATTTTCCGACACTTTTAGATTTACTTTCAGTGTACATCATTCCATAGTATGTAAAAACGTTTTTCTCATTTGGTTTTGATTATCTGATCCAGTGTTACCAATAGACCTGCAGTGCAGTGGACAAATGTTTTTTCTATCACTGGCTGGAAGTTATCTTGGAATTTCACACGGATGAACCCGATACCTTTCTTCCATCTCTGCCACTCATTCCTCTTTCAGTTTTTCTCACAGCCATTCCAAGACCTGACTCGCTTGTTCATTCATCTTCATACTTCAATCTTTTTTCAGTCTCATACCTCTGCCGCAGCACACAGAGAGCCTGATGACCAAACAGACTTGTGTGGGAAAAGATCTCTAACTGTAGATTAGATTATAAAACGCTGGTTTATGTTCAGCGAAGTGTCCAAGTGGGTGGCTGTTATGTTGGTAGAAAACTTGTAGCTGCAGCAATCTTGAAATTTCCTCACTTTTATAAGGTATTGTTGTTTTCTAACAATTACCAATGTGTACATTTTTGTCACCTATAAGTGTAAAGTATTTGTTTTTCTTCCTAGCTGTGTTTTTTTTTTTTTTTGTGTCAGATTCTTTTATCTGCTTTGAGACAAAAAAAACTGATCCCAATCTGTATCAGTCTGATGCAGGTCGGTCCAGATCAGGTGTGAAGAGAGAGATGACACAGTGGGGGTGGGAATGGGGAAGTGGGGGGAGGTGAGGTTACCCTGGAATGCTCTTTCACCATGACAAAAAATGCAACCTCACTGGTTTTTTTTTTTTTTTTTTTTTTTTTAAAAAGATAACAGGTCAGAGGAATCAATAGATAGGGAAGAAGAGAGAGCTACTCAAGTACCGTAATCAAGAGAGAAGACTAGAGGCAAACTTCTGTTTTGCATATGTAAGCTGGGTATTGGAGAAAAAAGTATAGTGAAGAAAATGATCAGAGCCTTTGAAATTTCTATCCACTTTTGCCCTCTTGTGGACATTCTTGGCACTACAGGCTAAAAAGCCTGATAGGCTAGCTGATAAACCCTGAGTTGTGTGATAGGATTTTAACTAGTAGTTATGGTTCTATAACTACTAGTTATGAAACTAGCAGTTTCATAACTACTGGTAGTAGTTAAACCATAACTACTAGTTAAAATCCAGCAAATACTTTTGCTTGGAGCTGCACAATGTTAGTTTTGCAAAAGACTGCTTGGACAAATATTAGCTTATCATATGAGTACAAGCCAGGGCATTCAGGTTTGTCCATTTAATTCAGTAGATGTACAGATTTAGGAAGGAATTAAGATGTAGGCATCAAGAAGCAATAACAAGTTTGTTATCCCTTTTTATGCAAACTTGCATAAAGGCTAACTTATAAAGGCAAACATTGGTCATTGTGGAGCAAAGTTGAATTTCCAGACGCCCCAGGCTCCACGAGTTGAGTAGTGATGTAACAAAACATGTATTTGCATGCCAACATCAGATCTATTTGTCCGTTGTTTTTATTCCTATAGAGTGTTTGCGGATTATAAACTCACACAGCTAAAACCCATGTAACCTCAGAGGTTTAGCAGTAATGACAAGTATTCCTACTTTCCCCATTTTCCCTCAAAATAAGCAAAACTGTTGTTTGAAATTGATGTCAAAGTCCAACACAAACTCCAACACATCGTTGCCAAGTGGAAGGAAAAGGATGACCGGACTTTGAAAAAATGTCACAAAATAAATGAGTGAAAAGCAAAAATACACATTGGGATGATTGGCAGTGTTAGCTTTCCTTCACTTATTGCTTTTTGTGTGATGTAGAAGATTAACCTCTGATGCCTTCTGTGTTTAGATTATAGGCGGTTAGATGCTATTATCTTGATTTTTTTATTTTTTTTTTAGGGTTGTTTGGGTAAGTAGGGCTTAATGCATACACAATTTATGACTTCTTTGCTTTCTTTTTAAGAATTTTCAAAAGACATTCGTCTCATTTGTAATTATTCACTATGTGTTGGTCTGAACAAAATTCCAATAAATTGATTGTGGTTGTAATATGACAAAAGGTGGGAAGGTTTAAGAAAGAAGTTGTTTTTCAGTGGATCATAAAACATAGCTTGGTACAGGAAACATTTGCATGGCTCATTGTGTAGCAGACTTGAATTTCTTGAAACTCCAGGTTCCACATGAGTCCGTGTGACGTAACCAACAGTTTTTGTACGCTGATGTCAAACCCACTCATCCGTTTGTCCATTCTTGTGCAGTCCATAAAACTGTTTTTGGATTGTAAACTTGCCCACGTTTGGATCAGTGTAACTGTGTCATCAGCAGCAAGGGGTTGTCGTCATGTGCGTTTTTATAATGCATCATGGTTTTGTGCTTCATTGTAAACTTTGACATCAAGCTTGCCCGTGACGCAGACAGTGACGCGTGTTTTTTGTCCACAGGCTGCACAGTCTAACGGCACCTCGAGACCTCCGCCTGCTTTCCTCGCGTAGGTTGCATAATATCAACATTTGCTTTTGTTGCACTCAAACTTGTGTTAAACCGCGCATATTGTCTGCTCTTCACAGCGGAGGAAATCCATTTGCTACAGTCAGGCTACGACCAACTGTGACTAACGATCGCTCTGCGCCCGTCATCTGATCTCCAACATTTCCATCCATCTCCGAGCTCATCGCTTGACCTCTGCCCTTCTGATCCAGCAGTTTCTCCTGGGTCAGGGCGGAGCGGGAAAAAGGCCATTTGAATCTGCTACAAACTGATACGGTAAACCAAGTATTTAGTACCTGAACCGATGTCTATTTATGATATATAAATGTTCTGTGTCTATATTTTAGTCGGCCTGTGTGTGTCTGTGAGATTTAAATGGACACGTCTTAACTTGCACTTGAGACATGGATGAATTATAAACTGCTCACAGAGAATCTTGCGATGTATTTATGCCATTGATGTTGCTTGTCTGACTGTTAGAAACCATTCTGTGGTTAGAGAACAATACTGTGGAGGACTACTACATTTCAGGCTTTAATCTGTAAACTGTTGAAAATCACTAGACATGTTTTGAGGAAAAATATTATGTAAAAATGTCCTAAAAGGCACAGAAGGATTTGCTTTGGTCCTCTTGTACATTTAACTGATTCTTTGTTATCCAATGCCTGTTGGGCCATTTTTTTTTTGTAATGTGGACACTTGTGCCTTAATACTACATACATAGTGTAAAGTATCTTACCTGTACTTTATCCCATCTGTGCATTTCTGATACCATCAGATGGTAACTCTACATGTATGCTTTTCCATCCTTCTTATAATTTGCTATGTAACAAATAAAGATTTATTTCTTCAGTTTGTTTTTATTTACAGACATTTTCTGAGGTACTCGAGCAGTTTTATATTTGGTTACGGTACATCTGTGTTTAGACAGAAATGGTGCAGTTTACTAATTACGCATTTTATAAGGACCACAATATTTCTGTATGCAAGTGAAACAGAGGTTTCACTTGCATACAGTGAAACTTCTGGTTTAAATGTGAAGTTAAAGGGGTTTGAATAACATTGCAAGAAAAAAAACCCAAGACACAAATAGCATTACTTTTTAATTACAGTAACTCATATAAAAAGTAAGAACTTCAATCAGAAGAGCGTGCTTAGTGTGTTTCCTAACTCCATTTTTCTTTTTCCCTCATACCAGTAATTTAATTTTATTACTTATTCTGACATGAACACATTTTAAGGATGCCGCAGCGGAGGAAGACATGGACAGGGACATTCTCAGCTGATTGTCTGGCTGGGAGGAAAGTTGATTTGTCACAGAAATATGGAGGTGAAAATCTGAGGATATAAGATACTTCAGCCTTTACTCTATCCTCTAGAGGTTAAAAGAGGAGCTTGCGCTTTAACAAAAACAGTCCTCCCAGAGTAAATCCAAAGTCAAACGATGTCGTAAAAGTCGAGGGCATGTCAGATTGTGTGTACCTGAGGTCTGCATTGGCCCTGGAGAAGCTCAACCCAGCAGAATCATCATTGGACAAACTGTCAGTGCAAAATATGGCCCCAAGAAATTATCTCAACAAAAAAAAAACAGGCAAAATGCTTCATCAGGCATAAGTCCACTGTTTGAGCCAGAGAAGGTAATGTCCATAAGGTAATCCTTGTTTTTTTTTTCCTTAAATCACAGCATTATCTCAATGCCTACATGGAACATACTGAGCCATACATACATTTGAAACAAAAAAAGCAAGAGTACAAAGTTCACTAAAATATGGCGGCGGTGGCAAGCAAATAAAGGAAAATATTAAGACAAAAAAAAAAAAAAAGTTTAATTGGCTCTGACTATGAAAATAAAGAATCTGTTCAGATCCCTTAAACATCTACAAGAAAAAAAAAACTGATGGCATCTGATTACTCTGTATGTAGCAAAGGCACTGACAACAGCTGGAAACTCATGATAAAATACATCTTAAACCTGCAGATGAAAAACGGATTTCATTGACTGTAATTCGTTTTGTAATCTATCTTTTGTTTTTTTATACATATAAACTCTGTATGCGTGTGAATGAGAGAAGTGCGTGAAAGAGCTGCGGTTTGGTCCCTCTAGCCAAAGGTGGCGCCACAGTTGGGACACCTCCTCTGACGCAGAGCAAAGCAGAAGAGGATGCCCAGAGGGAAGAAGAAGATGGCACACAGGATCCCCAGGCAGGTGAAGTCGTCCTCAAGGACTCCAACCCTGTGGAAGAGATGGATTGATGGCTTCTGGTGTTTTGAAAGGAAACAGTTTTAGCGTTCTATGTAATCATGTGGAACAGGAGGCAGCAAACTTTACAACTCAGCGAGTCAAAGTTGTCCTCTTTGGTTTTGCTCAAGACAGTTTGCTCCAAGATACAAAAACTAATTTGACCTTCTAAAAGAATTCTTAACTTTTGAAATAACTACCATAGAAATGTAGATAACTTTTAAAATTATAACCTATTATAACACCTATTTGGTTTCTTTTTTTAAATCTAAGTCTGTTGAAGATCCAGTATGAAGTGTCCTACAAAGTACACAATAAACTGTATCAGTTTTTGTTTAGATTTTACAATACAGAAAAACAAACTGACAAAAAAAAGTAGTTTTTATTTTACCTTTATTTGCACAGGCTGCCTTAGAGACACTCAACATCTTAATTTACAAGAGACCTGTTTTGATTAAAAAAAATTTACTTTCTATTCCTAATTTATTGAAATAAAAAGCAGGGAAAAATAAATTTATGCCAATCTCCTTTGTAAGTTCAATTCATATACAGTGCTAAAACCCCATCGGGGTTTTAAGTTTGGTTTTTGTTATATATATATGTGCATATTAAGTTTGTCCAAAAAGTGTTAGAATTTAACAATAAATGCCAAATTTGTAAAGAAAAGTAACAGAAATTTAGCGGCAGAGTTGAATATCCAAGTTACAGACGTTAAAAACTTGCAGAAATAAAACGTCTTGTTTATTACATATCTGTTCCCAATCAACTTTGACCCAGAGTGACACTAAAAAAAAAAAAAAAAAAAAAATACAGCTAACTGCATCTTATGACTGCAACACAACAACCACAGTGGCCTGAGGCCTTCGCAAGAAATTAGAAGACAGGAAGTGAAAGGCTGAGTTTAAAAAGGTCCAACTTATAAACATAAGGGTGTTTTAACGTGAATAACACTTTCCCTCAAGTTCACTATGAATTTAAGAATTTGTTTTGACATTCTACTAATTCTACTTTGGCGTACAACTCAAGCTAAATCACTCAAGCTCACTCCGGTTGGATAGAGAGCTTCTGTGAACATCAATTTTAAGAAGTCTAGCCACAGATCTCTCACTGGGTTAGCTTTGACTGGCCTCTTCTAACTATGTTTTGATCTAAACTGTCCTACTGTAGCTCTGGATGCACGTTAAGGGTTTTTCTTCAGCTCCAAGCAGATTTTCCTCCAAACAGTTTCCCCACTGACTCTGACCAGCTCCTGGCTATGTGGCCAGTGGCTCTCAAGATGGCAAAAGCACCAACTAGCATTGGATCGAAGGAAGCTTTTCAGGAAACACAAGTGAAAAGTCAGATTTAAAATAGGTACAATTTATAATCCTACCAAGTAAAAACTCTGTTTTGAGTTGTTTAAAATTAAACTATTGCCATGTTAAGAGTTCCAAGAAAGTAGTGTACGTTTGGTCTATCGTTGCGACACTCCGTTTCCTAGTAGTATTTGTAACGCTAATGTCAGAAATAAAAACTATGACTGATGCTGCTCATTATTTTTGTGATAATTTAATAGGAAAACGAAGCTCCACTCTAGTTTTAGTTACATTAGTATGCCGAGCTTCAGACGCAGCCAGACTGGAAGGAAGTTTCCTGGAACAAACTGATTACGTTGTCATGAACCAATCAAAGGAAGCGTCCATCATGCCTCAGTAAGGAATGTCAACTACAACCTGTTTGGTTTGTTCCAGAAAATTTAACACCACATGGTCATCGTTCCATTTTACTTTCCCATCCGTGTGACTTGAACCCCGTAGCTACCTTTGGTCCTGTCACATGTCCATGGGGCGAAGTCAGCTGACTGATAGGACATTGACTCACCACAGTGAAACTCCCAAAACTGAAAGTCATCCTCACTCATCTTATCTACACTGATAGCTTCCTGATAGGTGAAACGGCAATAAAAATAAATAAACACAGAACAACCACGGCAAACTCAGTGAGCGCATGACGCTCTGCATTGTTCTGCATGAAGAATGGCTAGTTTGGAGTTTCAGACACTTTGTTGTTTGTGGGTCCTCACCTGCAAGCTGGGCAGCCTCCCACCACCACTACAGAGGGCTGGATGATGGCATAGGTCGATGTGTAGGGTTGCTGGGAAACAGCGGGGCCCATCTGAGCCGGTGGGTATCCTGGAAGGCACCCCCCAAAAAATGTGTCACGTTATCATTTTGTGTTTCAGTTTGTGTCGACACGAATTAAATTAAAATAAATAAGAGAATCTGGACTCGGATCTGAAGTAAGGCATTCGCTTGACATTTAATTATATGTGTTGCTATAAATCCACTGTTATTCATAGAAAGTTATTCTAAAGGTTTAATCAGCTACAGATTCTCTGTTGGGATGAAAGTAGTGATTTCCATACATTTTAGGATCATTCCCATTTTACCTCGCAGCATAACTTTTAAACAACAATCTCATTTTTAAACGATCAAAAATATGATATGGTTGATGAGTTCTTAATTCGGAGGCATTTCATGAATAAGAAAAAAATTCAGATTTTTTTACTTGAACTGCAAATTACCAAGGTGATCCAGCAGGAGTGTTTGATTACGCTTCCATATTTTGACACGTGCCACTTTGTCAGTTTTTTTTACTTTTCAAAACACATTATTATAAATTCACCATTTAAAAAGGCAATTAAATATTAAATTCATGCCACTTATTTATAAATTTCATAATGTCTTTGAGTGTAGAGTTGGGTCATATTCATACCCTTGTCAAATTTAAAATATAATAAATTTTTAATCGAATAATATTTTAATTTGAATGCGTTTCTCCTGATAATCTAATTTTCCCTTAGTTTTATGTTGGCTATAAATTTACTATCTGTATATCGATGAACCTGCACCACATTTCCTCTTTGATGTCTAAAACTCGATCCGCTAATCAAGTATAATAATCAGGTACTTTAAATTAAAAATGGCAGCGTGTGTTAACTGGACATCTGGAAACAGTCAGGCTCATTCCAATTTAAAAAAAAGTCATGTCTATTGTTTCTGACCCCTTGAATGCAGGTCAGATTGTGCTTTTGAGAACTTTGACACTTTAATCACTTTTACAGCTACGCGCACACCTGCTGTGTGATGACGAGTTGACACAGACTGGTTTAATCTACTAGAAAGGCGGTAGCTCAGTGGAAAAAACAGGAAACTTCATGCGATTACAAGAACCAGGAGTTTGTTTTTTGTGCACTTCCTGCATAGAAGCCCCGCACTCATACAATCACAGTCAGGGAATGGCTTCCTACCTCACATTACTAACGCATTTAGAAAAAAAAAAAACAATTGCGCCAAACATAAAGCGTTTTATTTTTTTAACCTGAGTAAAGGTAATTTAATAGCATAGTTTGCTTATCTTTAATTTATTCTAATAGCAACATAATCATTTCTGTTCACAAACTGCGCATGCGAAACTTTGAATCGCCTGGTAACAAAACCTTCATAGGCAATTTAAAACCTTTGTAAAAGGTTAAACAAAACGTGTTCGGGGAGAAATAAAGCCTTGTTTCCCTGTGAAAGCGAGCAGCAGTTAACTATCCCTCCTGGAGAGTTAACTTTCTGGTCAGTGAGTGGAATAAACAGTGCTACTTGCCTGGGCCATCCGGGTAGTGGTAGGGCGGAGGGGCCGCAGCGGGGATGGCTCCGTAGCCGTGTGGCTGCTGCGGCGGGCCGTACTCATGCGCCCCCGGAACGGCGTTGTAAGCGGGAGGTCTGTCCTGAAGGAGAGGTTTGTTGTCCACCATCTCACCCGAAGGACCGTGTCCTTATCTCGTCTTTTTATCTTGCTCCTTAAGTGAACAAAATGGGAGTAACAAAAATAATTTTGACTATTTGGCTTTTGTCAATCAAAACGCTGTGAGATGCTGGCGGAGGCTTCGTCGCGGAAAACACAAAGAAAATACGCTGCGCAAAAATGAAACTTCGTCTCTCTCCATGCGCCAACTTTGTCTGAAGCGACGCAACAACCCCAAATCTTCACCCAATGTCCTCCGTTACAACGGGAATGATCCGAGTTGTTATGGAAACGGCTAACTTAATTCCATTTCAGTGTTTGAAGTTGGTCCATCGGTGCCCAAACAGCAGCTATGCACCATGGTAGCACCTAAAAACTCAGCTAGAAGTCAGAAAAGCTTTTGCTTTCTGTCTGGATTGTCACAAGAGAAGAATCATGTGACGGGCTGCTGTTGCGCCTCTGCGCATTGAAAGGCTTCTTAAAGGGATAGGACACAAAAACAAAGTATGTATGGCAAGCCATATACATACATATTTAATGTATTTAATGCATACTTGTAAATGTTGCGAAACCAAAATACTTGACGATGGCCATATGTATATATAGTCTATCCCTTCGCAAGGCAATACACTGATATATATGCATTTCTATGGCAGACCCCAATGATACCTGTTATTAAAGATGTAGAATAAAAATAAAATCAGCTTGCCATATAATGCTGCCTGCAGCGCACTGCAGCGCCAACCCCTTCATCACAGAGGACAACATTGCCTCCTGTCGCCAGCTGATTTTAATAACAGCATTTATTATTATCATAGGAATAATAATCAGCTAGTTTATCTCTTAAAACATCACCTACTTCGTTTTCATATACTCATAATATGGAACATCGATGGGTTCATATAGTTTATTGAACCAGAGGATGAGACTATAAGGGAAATAACCATTAAATAACTACAGGAGAGTGTACACAAATATAGTACGTTTAATCTCTAATGGCTATAATATTTGATAATAGTTACTTTTTATCATTTTTGTTTTAATATTTCACAAGTTATGCTGTTAATACGTGGACAAACACTTATTCCTCAAAATTTACAAAACTTACAAGTAATTTTGTCTCTTTGAAGTTATACACTAAAACAATGTTAACCTTCTTATTGACCTACTTTATGGTCAGAAAATGTTTGGACACTTTTACATTTCTGTTTTCAACTCAAATAAGTTCCACCTGTAGGTTCAGTGGACTTCATTTATGAGAGGAAATCAAAGGAACAAAACACAAAACTTGGATCTTTTTTCTATTATAGCCCCCCTTTGCACGGTTTATTGTAGATTCTGAAAGTTTGAGATTAACTCTGTTTATACTTAGCATGTAAATATTTCAAATACTTTAAATCTTTTGAAGTCATGGTTTCCAACTTATTTCACATAAAAGTACATGGTGAATAGATTATTTGGTGCCCTTTTAAATAGTTAAACGTCAGTTGTGACGAACTCTTTCACCGCTCACATGATAGCCACAAGACAGTAAGGATCAATGCTATGTTGAAAATATTTTTTGCATTAATATTGTGGCATAATAGTTACAGCAAACAAAATTCTTCAGCCTGTATATTGATCAGAAGATTAAGTGTTTGTTTGTTTTATGGTGTTTTGTGACACCCTGGTGTCATCTGTCACCAAGCCTTGACCTTCAATAATTAATAACCCACCGCTGAATAAATTATTAAAGCAATCCCACTTTTCAGTAGCGGTGAGAGTAAAAAATACCAAGGGCCTTTGGTTTGGACCAATCAGAGAGAGGGATCCCGGACTCCCTGCAGCGTTGTATCCAATCACAACAGCACTTCCTCCATTTCCTGTTATGCGTCCAGAGTTGGACAGGACAATCCTCTAGTCCACAATATGAAATAAATTCCGCTCTGTGGATGAATGACGCTAGGTTTTTATTTGTTGTTTCCCAGAGGTGTCGTTGATGAGCATGCGTAAGTATGTTTTGTGTTTTTGACCGTCCCTGCAGGTTTAGGCCATCTGTCTGCAGCCGACTGACTGAAGATGTAAACTGCTTATAGCCCACTTTGCGGCATTTCCATCCTATCTATGCATCCCTGCATCTTTGCGTGGCATTTGTGCACTTAATGCTTATAAACATTGCTTCTGAATGTGTCGCAGGATGGGTCACGCAGATGGCAGCTTCTGCTGTCGCACCTGATGTCATGACGCTATTGGTATTTCCCATGACAACCGTGTATCGGGTCCAGTAAATATTCAGGTGGGCTGCTGTTTGACACCCCATACTCTACTGTGTATACCCCCCATGCCTGTATAGAGAAAAAATACCTCATGGATCTGCAGCTAAGTTTAGAATAGAAGTTCAGTGGATGGTTTAATTTAAACATGTTTATTCAAATAAAGGCCCAATTGAACGGATAAGGCTAGCTTTGCTATAGTGATTGTTTGTGCCCTAGCGGATTAGTATCAGTCGATAAAGCAACTGTCAAGTGCACCAGTCAAAATAAAAGCATGATTTCCGGTCTGGACTTTCAAAATAATACCAAATAATTTCGTCCTATTTACTTGGTGCTGTCAACAAAATTAACGCTATTATTATTATTATTATTATTATTATTATTATTATTATTATTATTATTATTATTATTATTATTATTATTATTATTATTATTATTATTATTATTATTATTATTATTATTATTGCTCAGTCACAAGTTAGCATTTTAAAATACTTAGCTGAAAGCATTACAAAAGCTTATGGAACTTACACATATCCCAATGTCTCAAAGAAGGCAGTCACCTGTATAATAAGAAAGGTAATAAAACATAACTTTGATTATGTTTGTGAAATTCTGGAAGCTAAACTATGCTTTTGAGCTTGCCTATTTCTGCTCTTGTTCACCGAGGTAGATGTATATCAAAGGGAAAATAAAGAAGAGCATTTCAGTAAATAAGATTTAAATGGATTGAAATATGTCATTCAAATTTAGTAAACTAAGTCTATGAAAAAGCTATCTACTCTGTGAGCTGGGATCAAAAGGTGCAATGAAGGTAATCTGCTAATGAGAGCTGCCAAGCCGGGAGAGAAAGAGAGAGACTTAAAAATTGCTACATGAAATTTAAAGGTGCTGCTGTTATCATCACATGGTCAACGTTTCTGAAGCTAAATTTAAATTGAAGGAGATCTAATGAGTGTGTAACTCACTGCCATTCCTCACTATCATGAAACTTTAACCACACATATTATACAGCAAAAAGCCACGAGTGCTGTCCTCTGTTTCCGTTAGGAGCCACCATGCCTATCACACTGCTGTGGGCCGTGGATGTGTATGGTAGAGTGTACAGCCTCTCCACAGCTGGCCAGCGCTGGGTCCGCGCTGATGACCTGCTGCTGGAGCTGAAGCGCGTCACTGCAGGCAAGGGACGCTGCTGGGGCATCGGGTGCGATCACCACATCTATCTGAACATAATGCCCAGTGAGACTTCCATCCGCTACCGGGAGGAGACCTATGAGAACCAGGTCAGCCCAAAAGATCCCGAAACAAACCCTCTGTATCTTGACTGTTGGATTTATCTAAATAATGCTGAGACTTCTTCTTTTATCATGTGTGTTCACTGTCAGAGATGGAACCCAGTGGACGGCTTCACTGACGTCTTGCTGCCCACCGACCGCTGGCCCTGGAGCGACGTCACCGGGATGAATCCACAGCCACTCCACAGCTTCCAGCTGCCGTCCCGCAGCTGGGAGTGGGAAGGTGACTGGTATGTGGATCAGAGCTGTGGAGAACCCAGCCAGACTGGGGTGAGAAATACCTGAAACCTTAATCAGTATTTTGTTTCCTCATACATAGCTTATTTTTTTTTTTCTTTTTTTACTTCTCTTTGAGGGTTTTTTAATTAATAAATGGAGTAAATCTTCGGCCTACACCAAGCATTTTGTTTCTCTCCTTCTGTAGGGCTGGGAGTACGCTGTGGATTTTCCAGCCAACTTCTCCCCAGACAAGAAGTGGAACTCCTGCGTCCGCCGTAGACGATGGATTCGTTACAGAAGATACACAGCACAAGGCACATGGGCAAAGGTTAGCCAAGCTATGACTGTATGTGTGCAGTTGTTAACAACTTCCACAAAGGAGAGTAGAAAAGGAAGGTAAGGTATTTCCGCCATAAAACACAATTGTTAATTATCCATCTCACATTATAATCCCTCAAATTCCTAGTTAACTTCATGCTAGCGATAATGGGATTTTTGTGATAAACCGGCACAATGTAGCATAATTGTGAAAAGAGAAAAATATTTCTAACCAGATTCCCTTTCATTGTGATTGAGAAGAACATGCCTAATAGAGCATGTTCTTCAAAATATTCACTGTGTTTTTCTACACAACTTTAAATAGGACCTCTTACTTCCATTTCTTTTAAATAATTTTGTTCTTGCCAATCTTCCATGAAGGTCAGATTTATAAATCTGACCTTCATTCCTCCATACCTACTTCATTTTTTTTTTTTTTCTCAGTACAGAAGCATTAATTAAGAGTTTTATAGTATATATTTTGAGTGCTGCCTCACTACTTTACTTACTAATATGTGGCTATTTATTTAGCACTTTGCATACCAAGACAAATCTCCATGGCGACTGTAAGTTAAAGCTAATTAGACATTTTGTAAGGCTAGTACTGTCTCCTTGCAGATCCCTTTGGATGACCCTAAGAAGCCCCCGCTGCCACTCTGTGACATCAGCTGTGGTGGCTGGGAGATGAGTGACCAGTCAGGGAGGTACCCATACCTCTGGGGCGTGTCACAGCAAGGGCAGGTCAGTCACAAGGTCACAGCAGCTGAGGTTTTATCTTTCTGACACAAACCTATACTTTCGCTTTACGTTTTAGGGGAATTATTAGCTTCCCACAAAACCTATAATATTTGTTTTTTTTAGTAAAACAAATCATCTCTGAGAATGTTTGCTTCACTGACCATGGTTTCACTGTGGTTTGCAGGTTTTTATCAACGCATAGTGAATATTAAACGTCATGCATCACTTTATTGAGAAGGCATGGCCACAAGATGGCAGCATAACTTCATATGAACCACAAGGCCTGACTACTAACTTTTCTGACCCAAGGGAACTAATAATTGTGATTTTGCTCAATTAAAAACATTTAATACTTTAATAAAATGCAACATGTAATTGTTGGAACTGAAACCTAAGATCTTGATTTCATGCCTAAATCCTGTTTACCAAATGTGATTGGATTTAATGATCTGTTAAAATGCCTTGTGCTGCACAGGTGTGGTTCAGGGAGGGAATCCACCCCCGAGTGCCAGAGGGTACCAGCTGGGAGGAGGTGGAGGTCCCCAAAGAAGTGGCTCAGTTATCAGCCGGCCCTGGGGATCTTCTGTGGGCTTTGCTGTGGGATGGAAACCTGTTGGTTCGTACAGGCCTCAGTCTGGACAGCCCAACAGGTACGCCTCACCGTGGCACATACTCCATCCCTGAGTGTAATCGGGTTTTTTTCCCCCCTATCATTTCATTTGAGAAATGTCATTTTAAACACTTTTATTAGAAGCTCTGTTAATTATTTTTCCATTGGAGTTCTCTATTAAAGGGTTGATATTATAAGTGAAATGTGACATTTTGGTTTTATGGTGCAACTTATTTTACGGAACATTGTGCATTGTGTATGTTTTACCGTAGGTACCTCCTGGTTGGAAGTGGAGTCGCCCTCAAAGGAGGTGGAGGCTCTTCACGTGGCCGTCGGAGTCAGCGTTGTGTGGGTGGTCACAAAGGACTATAAGGTAAACCTGTGATTACATCTGAAACGATCTGAGTAGGTTTGGTTTACCTGTCAGCTACGTGTGTGGACTGGAGTGGTTGTGTGTGTGTGTGTGTCCAGGTGTGGTTCAGGCGTGGCGTAAACTCCCACAACCCCTGTGGATCTGGCTGGATCAGTATCGGAGGGGAGATGATGATGGTGGACGTGGGACTCAATGACCAGGTTAGAGGAGAATTTTTTGTTTTCACCTGGGGAATGCATCTAAAATAGTACGTAATTACAATTTGAAAGAAAAATCTTTGTTTTGACATTTTTTTCCCCAAGTAAAAATTTGAAAAGTATGATTTAAATTTCTAATTGGTCTCTGACATACACTATTTAATATTAGTCATATTTAATGTGGGGCTCGGCTGTGTGAGCCTTTTGGGAAGACTCCAGAATCGGGTGATAAGTCTGAGTGGTTGACTCCATAAATCCAGGCTTTATGGAGGAGTTGCTCACTGATTAATTTTCAACTTTACTGTGGAACTTTCATGGAGATTAACACTTCAACACCAGTAAAACATAATTTCTGCAGCATCATGGAGATGCTGTTCTTTAGCAGATACAGTGGAGCGGGTCAGGGTTGATGGGAACATGGATGACACTAAATATTAGGCAATCCTGGAAGAAAGCCAGTGTGAGTGCTGTGCCATAATTATATTCATAATTATATTTTTTGCATCCCTCTGCATGAATTTGGGCCGTTTAGCAAAGACAGAAATCCAATTCTGTATCTAGAGACAAAAGACAGTAACAGCTGTAATTGTAGCAAAATGCAGTTATGGAATCACAATGCCTAAAAACAAATACACACCACACTTTTCAGATTTTTGTTTTAATGGAAAGAAAAATAACTCAAGCCTTCATCCTTGTTGTTCCATTTTACAGTTATGTGCTTCTCTGTGTTGCTCTGTGACATAAAATCCTAATAAAATACACTGAGGTCTGTGGGTGCAACATAAAATGTGACTTGTACTTCTTCTCTTTGTGTGCCTATAATAGAATGAAGCAAGCTTAAAAAAAAACAAGCAGAGATGCCAAAACACATTATTAAAGCTTCTAAATATATTTCTACAAGTTTTCTAACCTTGTAGGTTTACTCAAACTTTTCTCTTTCCACTCTGGACTGTGCCTCTCCGCTGCCTGATCCACCTCACTGTCTGCCTGGATCTAGTTTCAGGACAGCAGAAAGTCTTCACTCCGTGTCTCACTGCTGAAGACTTTGCTTGCGCTGCAAACCCGCACCTCACACCTCCTCCCACCTACGCCTCCCCCACCGCTCCCAAACCTCTCCTCAGCCCATTCCAACCCCTCTGCCTCTCTTCCCGTCAGCAGCACTGTAACACGAGCACAGCGTGTCGCTCTGGCCAATGTCCCCTCAGCAGTCGCACCTCAGGGTCCGGCCTTAAATATCCCCAGACTGTATTCCCACTGGCCTTACATATGGGAGACTCCCTAATTAGAAGCTGGCCAAGGCGTCGTCATCAAATCCCATATTTCATGTTTCAAGGTTTCAGTTATGGGGATGGCTTAACGGAGCCAGAACAGGAGTTACAGTATATGGCCTTATAAAGTAACAGCTGCTCTGATTGGCCTATTGGAAAACGGTTTGATTAAATTGTAGTTTGTGGGATTACTTGAGGTGAATTGATGAAACAGCTCATTAAATAAAGAACACTTCACTGTCTGTGTTTAACAGGTACCATATGACCTTTGTTTTGTTTTTGTTTTTGTTTTTTGTTTTTTTTTACTGCTGTTCTTCCACACAGATCTCTCCTTGTCTCTGTCTGTTAGGTTTGGGCCGTTGGTGAGGATCGTGGGTTGTATTTTAGGATGGGTGTGACCCAGGCTGAGCCGAGTGGAAATGGCTGGATCCCTGTTTCTGCCCAGTGGGGCACCAATAAAGAGCTTATTCCACCCAGGTCTGTAGAGTAACATCAACTAAGTCTCCACTAACTCATACCTGACCTTAATCAACCCGTTATTACTCCCTTTGTGTTTTCATAAGGGATGAGTGTGAGTTTAGTGGCCACCCGGCTGAGACTTCACAAGGCCCTGCACCAAGTGGCGCTGATTCAGACTCGGAGTTGGGTCCGACTAACTCAGAGCACAGCGCTACTCCTATACTGGAAGCAGCAGCTCCCTCTATCGTCCCATTGGGGGGCGGCGACACATTTGCACCTCCTCAGGAGGTAAAAGAACCGTCCTCAGCCTCTCAGCAAGATGCTCCAAAAGCATTCATCCCAGCCAGCGACAGCTTCATCAACAGCCTGGTGTCAGACCGCGACCGAATCTCCACAACGCAGCCGTCCATCACCGAGATGCCGCAGGAAAACGGCGTGGAGATGCCTCCAGCTCCGGTGCTTCCCACCCTTCCAACCACTGGGCACGACGTTCCCTTTATGAACGTGGACCTAGAAGGGGCGGGGACGGCTCGGAGCGCACAAGCAGCAGGGTGTTCACTGAGCGACGTCCTGGGAACCCTGGAGAACTCGCAGTGCATCGGGGAAGAGGATGGACCCGTGTGGGCTTGGGTGTCCGGTGGAGGATGCGATGTGGATGCAAGTTCCCGGATCAGCTGGCTCAGTTCCACAGGTACATGGATAACCAGTCTCTGAGGCTGTATGATGTTGGGATTGTGATTCCTGAATGGGAATTATTATAATGATAATCTGGTGTGATAAAAATTTTTTACAAAGAAGCAAAACAGGGAAAAAAAAATTCCACCTAAGTTTTTCAGTATTTTGTCATCTTTAAACTAAAATGTGGGTTCCCATGCTGTAGATCTGCAAAAAGTAACATTATTGTGGCGAGGATAGAAAAATTGGATAAAAAAAGAATTAAAAAGCCAAGTTAATTTGTTTTCTATCTCCTTCATTTTGACGCCCCATAAATAAAATATTATAACATTTACATTTAAATTTACTTTCATCTAAAATCTGATAAATAAAACATGTGTATCATACAGATTAAGAAAAGTGTTTAAAAGAAATAGATGCAGGATTTCCATTAAAAAACCTAAAAACAGACAATTGAGCCACTGCCCAGACCAACAGGGGTCATCCAAGAGTTGTTGACTTCTCATGTGGAATAAACAGGTCAGACAAAAGATTTTCACATGTGGGTTTTGATTGGCATTTTGGTAAATGGCAAATTGAAAATGATTTATGGCCTTCTGAATAACTAATGACTTGTTAAAATAAATAATAAAATGCTGTAAACAGTAATCATTTAAAAGTAAAAAATGTTTTTTGGGGTTAAACATTTTGAAAGAAAGATTGAGCAGCTGCCTTGCATTCTGCCAATTCTGGGAATCTGTACTTCTCAAATTTTCTTTTTTAAGATTTTGATGCATTTGCTTTGTTTTTGAAATTAATTTAAAACAAAAAAAGCCAAAGACATTTGAAAGACCTTCTAAAGGTTTGAGAAACCTCTGAGCAAGACGAGGTTAAAGGATTACAAAAAGGTCTACCTGCTTTGACGTGAAACAAAAAGAAAAAGGGGATAACTGAGGAATTCTGCAAGAGATCACATCTGTAGGTGTTTCGTCTGTCCTGGTTGTTAAGGGTTTCTTTTATTCGAGTTCTTACACCTCTGCATTTATGCACCAGGTCCTCTCAATAGTTCCCTGTCTCTGACTCCGGTGCAATCAGCAGCCTGGAGCGAGCAGCCTCAAAAGCAGCAACATCAAGAGATCACTAGGAAACCTTTGGAGAGAAGCAACGTAGGTAAAATAAAAGTTGTCTTCCTTCTTGCTGTAGGGTGAACAGATTCTAATTATTTTCTCCCGTTTCCTTACCAGTCGGTGTGGGTGCGTAAAGGGGCATTGCGCTGGTGGAGAGACTGGAAGCCACAGCGCTGGATGGATGTAGGTGTTGCTCTTGAGCAATCCACCAAGTCAGATGGGAAGAAGGACAGCATCTTCTTTGTCTATTACACTCAATATGATGAGAAAAAGGTTGGTTTTCATGTGCCGACCTGGTTTAGAAGGAAGGGCGGCAACAAGAACAAGACCAGAAGTACCAAATGTATAATTACCGACTCACTGTTGATGCATGTTCAGTACCTTCAGGTGTTCATAAACGAAGTGACGGCGCTGGTACCGGTTCTGCAAGACTGCCACTACACCTTTGCCGTGTACACAGCCGAAAGAACTAAGCAAAGATGGCCACTGATACTGGCAGCGCCATCAGAGAAGGAAATGAATGACTGGGTAACACTTTTGTCATCATGTAAAAACTGATGAAACAGATGGGTAGAGCATTGCATGTTGAGTCTCACGCAGTCTGTCTTTCACATTTATTGTCCAACAGCTGGAGCTGCTGTCAGACTGTTGCTGTGAGTGGCGAGGGATTGCTGGGGCTCCGACCAGACAGGCGCTGTGGTCCACCACCTCCAAGGGAGACATCATGGTACACGAGCCGCCCCTCTCTTTGGAGGCTGCGGCTCACCCTATGGCCTGCGACCTTATGTGAGCCAGATACCAAAGGCTGAATTCTGTTCCTCTGCTTTGCCCTGAGATTCAGTGAAATCCTCGTGGCCTTCATTTCCAGTCTTTGCTTTTTGTTTTCTTACTGAAGTGTCACCAGATAACTTGTCGCCTGTCTCTTTGCCACTCTATGTACTAACTGCTGGGACTAACGCTGGATGCGTGCGCCTGTACGCTGCTGCAGGTTTTGGTGCCAGATCCCAGGCCACCTGCGCTGCGTAGAGTCTAACAGTCTGGGGCTGGTATGGGGCATCGGGTGGGACGGCACTGCCTGGGTCTACAGCGGGAGCTTTGGGCAACAGCCCAGCTCGGGTAACATATGTCCTCCAGACGGGAACATTTCCTGCTGATTTCTGGAAATGCTGCACTAACATTTAGATCATTTGCTAAAAATTTTCACTGTCTTTTACTGTTGTTATTGTGATCCTAATGGGAAATACTCCAGCATCCAGCTATTGAAGCTTTAGTCTGTGGATAAACAAATGTGAAAATGACCTTGTGTGTGTCTTCTGCTGCAGTCAACCCTGAGATTCACTTACAGACTGATGTCAAGAGTGTACATGTGTATGAGAATCAGCGATGGAACCCAATGACTGGTTACACTGACAAGTAGGTCTTCTTCGTTTTACAGATGTTTCAAATTATTGGCATGCATTAATATTACAACCCAGTACATTTTTCATGATAAATAAACACGTTTCAATCCTACAGAGGACTTCCTACCGATCGCCACATGTGGAGTGATGAGAGCGGCCTAAAGGAATGCACCAAAGGCAGCACAAACCCTCCGACCCCTCAGTGGTCCTGGGTAAGAGGACTCCCAACGTTTCCTCCTGAAATGTTATCCCGTGTTTACATTCTAACAGATATCATCAGCAGTTTGGGAATGTTTTGGCAAGTTTGCAATTTTATCAAGCAAATGTGGGGAAAAAAAATAGAGAGAAGTGGAGGACAGATGTTTGTTTTTTCAATACCCAAAATTCATCCATCCATCCACCTATCCCTATAACCATTCATCTGTTTGTCTATCTGTCCACCCCGTCATCCTTTTACTCATCCTTCCATCTGTCCATCCTTACTGATTGATTTTTGTAGGTTTCGTGTT
Organism: Gambusia affinis; assembly: GCF_019740435.1. NCBI lineage: Eukaryota > Metazoa > Chordata > Actinopteri > Cyprinodontiformes > Poeciliidae > Gambusia > Gambusia affinis. The sequence continues at coordinate 11,321,120 of NC_057886.1, read as the reverse complement.
TAAATCCTGGGCTGTTCACAAATATCTGTCATAAATTCTAAGTGAACATTAGGTTTAATTCTTTACAAAAGAGGCAATTTAGGACTAGAAACTAACGATTGCTCTCTGTTTGCTCTCACTTCCTGCTGCTTTAGGTGTCGGAGTGGGCTGTGGATTTCAGCGTTCCTGGAGGAACAGACAAAGAAGGCTGGCAGTACGCTGCAGACTTTCCCACGTAGGAAACATTTATTTCTCGAGGTTTGACTACAGGAGAGATTTTAGCCATTTGTCTGACTTGTCCCTTTCCTACAGGACATTTCACGGCCACAAAACCATGAAGGACTTTGTGAGGCGCCGGAGATGGACAAGGTAAGTACTCGCCTTCCTCCAGTTTGTGAGTCTGTTTCCATGTTCACAGTGACCTGTTGGTCACACAGGAGGTGCAAGATAACAGTGAGAGGTCCGTGGAAGATGGTGCCACCGATCCATCTCAGCGACATCTCTCTGATGCCGTGTCTGGCCCAGAGCAAAATGGAGCAGGTTCCCTTGTGGGCCCTCAGTGACAAAGGAGATGTCCTGTGTCGGCTGGGCGTGAGTCCTCAGAACCCCGCGGTGAGAAATCTGCATTTTTAGATCACGTTCTGAGAATATATCATCTATGAATTATGGATTTGAGGGTCAGAATTTCCTGGAAGTATTTCTGCTCCCATAGGGTAGCTCCTGGCTTCATGTAGGCACAGATCAGCCGTTTAAGTCTATCTCCATTGGAGGAGCCAATCAGGTGTGGGCCATCGCGAGGGACGGAGCTGTGTTCTACAGAGGATCCGTGTCTCCACAAAACCCTGCAGGTCAGTTGGACATGAAAGCTAATCTGTGGGTCAGACCTAATAAATCAATGAAACAGAAATCTAGGTATTGAGGATTGAGTTCTGGCTATCTCAGGTGCTTTTTCTCGCTCTGTAGGAGAATGCTGGTACCACATCCCCTCTCCTCCGAGGCAGAACCTCAGACAGCTCTCCGTCGGTCGGACTTCTGTGTTTGCTGTCGATGACAACGGTGAGTTTTCATTTGATCTGGTTTGCTTTGCGTCTTCAAACTACCGAATAAAGAAATCCAACATGTTGACTGATGTCTTTCAGGTAACCTGTGGTACAGACAGGGCCTCATGCCCAGCTACCCTCAGGGCTCTGCGTGGGAGCTCATCTCAAACAATGTCACCAAGGTGACTGTGGGACCACTTGACCAGGTACACACTCACACTTAAAATAGCTATTTTATCTAGAAGATGTCAAGAATACCTTCATCTTCACCTAACGGCAAAACATTCCATCTTTTTTTTTTGCTTCAAGGTTTGGATCATCGCAGACGGAGTTCCAGGTTTTCCTACTGAGACTCCTGGATCCGTCTGCCACAGGCTGGGTGTGGGGCCCATGACACCCAAGGGTCTGTCCTGGGACTACGGCATAGGGGTGAGCTGAGGCTTTTTTTAATTTTTTTTTTACTTCATAGTTTCTTGTCAAATCACTTTATTTAAACAATTGCAAAAATGAATCATATTGCAATCATAAACTTGTAACCAAGCAATATAGAGGGATACAGCAAACACATGGAAGAAGATGTTTTATGTTCTGAAAGTGTTTGTCAATAATTCTCCAAGTGTTTGACTTGCAGGGAGGATGGGAGCACATCAGTGTGAGGGGAAACTCAGCGGAGCCTCTTCGGGGGCCCGCCCCTCCTCCTGGCGGCCCCTCTCGTAGCCCCGCCCTCCAGCGACCTGCGGCTCAAGCGAACGGGAGAGCCGTGTGTGTGTAGCACCTCTACAGTCCCTCCTTAGCCCCCCGGCCCTCTTTGTGCCTGGAAATCCGTTTGTTTCCTCGGACCTATTCTTCATTCCTTTCACGTAAAGGGACTGCACAATCGTAAAACAGACTTTCTGACTAAGCATTTCGGTCGGATTTGTTCGATGGATGAATGTTACAGCAGGGTTGATTTGCACAAGAAGAAATATCTCAGTAAGATGGAGGAACGTAATCTACAAAAAAAATAATAATATGGCTCTCTTGATGTCTCTTACGACTTTTTTTTTTTTTTTTTTTCCAAAACAAAGGCAAATGCAAGTTGATCCGACCACTGGACTGAAGCAATAGCTTGTATGCATATTTACAGCCTCCTGTGAAAACCTGGGAGGGTGAGATTTTATTTAAGGGCTACACTTTGTTTTTTAACGAACATCAGTGTAACCTGGTTTTTAATTTTACTCTCATTTTTGATTGACTTACTCATCAAAACTCTGTTTGCATTTCATTTTAAATTATTTACTATGCATTGTTGGAATACGTTTCCGTTATCTTGTCCGGCTGTTTGTGGTTGCAGTGCTTACAGACAGCGTGTTTTTTTTTTTTTTTACTATACAGATTGAAACATCTCAGTCTTTACCATCAGAGGATTACCTCCCCACCCTTTTGCAATAAGTACATGTTCCTGTTAATACACACACCAATTCATAAAACAACGACCGTGACTGTTAACACCACAGCGGCTGTTGGCGTCATCATGATGTTATAAAGGGTATTGAGATGTGAAATAAAGACTTAAAGTACTGTTCTATCATTTGATGTCATACTGTTCTTCTCAATGGAAAAGCAACTAGATTTGAAGAGATTCTCATATTTTGCCTTTTTATTCTGTGCTCATTTAAATGTAATATTAAAATACAATACGTTTTAGTCTAGATGATGGTAAGAGATAACTGGCCCAACTCCTACAGTTTAATAGAAATTCCATCCAATGTCAGCAAAATGTAGTCTGACGGTATTTGAAAAAGTTCAAATAAAAGATTGTTTTTTTATGTATAGTGAATATACACATGCGGCTTCTACGGTAATGAGGCCTGGTAAAAAAAAAAAAAAAATCAAATTAAATGGGATTGGGTTCTGTAACCTGTTCCCAAATGTAATTCTAAAAAAAGTCAACAAAAAAAAGAAGCAAAGAAATGCTGTACACCAATTTCACCTGGTTGCAGTATTAACAGTTTTTTTTTTGTTTTTTTTAAATTAGTAGGATATGTGCAGTTTTAATATCAGCAGAGCTAAAATTGACAGTGATATGAAAATAATTTCAGATTACAATACATTTTAAATAAATTTAACCAAATGTGTGGAAATTATTCTGCACTGATCCACTAGCGAGACGGGCGGAAAAAAAAACATGCAGATCGAAAACTTTTAGAAGTTTGTTTGCATTTATTTTCATATTAAACAGTGTAATTATAAACATTTCATTAAATTACACTAAGCATGATCAATATGAAGTAAAAATATTTAAAATCTACAGGTCTTAAAGGACAGAATGAATTCACATCTGCTCCTGCGTCTTACTTTAACCGCTTTTAGTAGACGACTGATATGTTCCTCTGATTCAACTCAGCTTGAAGTTACAAAATGAAACCTCCTATTGATAACTCGGTTATTACATCTTTTCCCTCCCCCCACATTTACAAACGGAGAAGATGAAGGAAAAAAAAAAATCAGAATCCATATATACACATTGGAACATCTCAACATCAAGTTACATTTCTCAAATGTGCAAGATTAAGCAAATGTATACTGTGGTCAAAATAAAAAGATTTCCTTAAATATGTGTTCAAGTTTAACTGAGGAGCAGGCTGCTGGTTTAACAGAAGTTAGTGATGACTGATATGGTGCCTTCAGGAGCAGGAGAGGTGAAGGTCTACTACAGGTGAAGTACAGCTGTTCACAAGTGACAAAATATTTAAGGTGGTTTTATCATCCAAAGAAATAGGCGGTATGACCTACAGTTCCAAATGTAATAGATGTAAATGAAGACAGGGTAGAAAATTGTTAGTTTTGTTTGTATTGATCATACAAATTGCATACAGAGAATGAATGCTTTTTAAAGAGGATATTGCCATATTTGACACAATGTAGAAAAAAAAAAGAAAAAGGCAATTAACTACATCCATAACAACTTATAACAGCAGCCATATTTTTCCGTTTGTTCTAGTAGCGTCACCGAAGAACAACCGCCGCAATCACCGGATCGCCCCACGAACACGTTAGTGAAATTCATTGCACGTTTGTTTACAAACATTTCAATTTTCGACGCCATTTTCAAAATAGAGATTTCTCACTTATCTAAAACGAGAAACAAAAAAAACAAAAATTGTTTCCACATCACCCGGCTCGACGTGTGATTTGAAATATCCGTAGCGACACAAAAACGGAGGAAGAGGGAGCCGACTTCGCGGAATCAACAGGCACCATGATTAGACCCAGCGGCGACAAAACAACTTCCTGCATGTTTCAATTAAAATAAAGCTTTACAAAAAAAAAAACAACAAAAAAATCAAGAAATCAGCAATACGCTCCTCTTCTCAACTGTTTCACAGTTGAACCTCCCCTTCGTTAAGACTGATAATCAATAATAGTAATAACACCCTCAGCTTACTGCTAGTGTTCCTTACATAAAGAAACGTACAGTGCGTCACCTCTACTGGTTGTTCGGTACATCTGCAGTCCTCATCCTTTTAATTCAAATACTGCTACAGGAGGATTAACCGCAGAATGTCATCTCCAATTGGGAGACTCACTAAACTCAACCGGAAGATAGAAGAAAAAATAAAATAAAAGGCAACCACTGAAATAATTGCACAACACGAAGGAGAGAACCAAAATAATAAAACATTGATTAAATATTACATTTTAGATTTATAATTGTAGTTCTGCTGAGATCAAAGAGCTTATTTCTGTTTGGTTGTAGTGATTATTTGCCAGCTCAGATTTAATTCATTAATTTAAAATATTTTTTAAAATTTATTTATGTTTTTTTTTTTTTTTTTTTTTTTGGTGAGAGCAGGCAACAAAAAGAAACAGACACACATTTGGAATGTGCATGATAAGTCTTTAAAGCAGCACATTTGTCTTTTTTTTTTTTTTTTCTTTTTTTAATTGCACTCGACTGAAATTATACCAATGGAGCTGGACAGTTCCTGTGGCTCAGACCAGGACTGGGATCCGCCCGAATGTCTGAAATCGGTTGGAAATCCGTTTTTAAGTCAAATCGCCAACGCTTCTGAGAACAGTTCTGCCTGAGGCGAGCGCTCCACAAACTGTCCTCATCCCAACATTCCCAAAAAAAGGACGGACATAGCTTTATTCCTCAGTAGTGTTCCGAATGACGGTTCCTTCGTTTGTCGCCTTAGTCTTTTTCTCCATCTTCACTGCTTCCTGTTGGGAAGGAAACAAAGAATGAACTCACAAGAACCGTCCTTCAGAAATCCTGAACAACTTACAGATTTCTGTGTATATTAGTATAGTATATTAGTCAAAAGAAGTCAGAATGTGATAAATGTGAATGAATCTATTTTTAATTAACTTTTATATTAAGATATGTAAATTCTTTTGTCTTGCACCTCACCTTTACTCCTTTGGACATCAAATATACTATTAAGACGACCATAGAAACATTAGGCATTCAAATATTGTTTTAAAGCAAATCTTTGAACCATTATTACCTTCTGTCCTCAACTTGCATAGATATTAAGACACCTTCTAAACTTACAACACCCTGAATTAGGGTTTTAGTAATATTTTTTGAAGAAAAACATTTCATTTATCCAATTTTTTTTGTAACCTGGAACTTTTGTAGGGGTAATATTCAAGTCTGGAATTGTCAAAAATCAGTAACAATTACTTTGATTAAAAAAATAAAAATAAAAAAAAATAAAAACAGAAATTAAAACGCACATTTATGCTCAAATTTACAGTAGTTGAATTGAAACAGTGGAAAACAATTCAAAAAAAAAAAAAAATTTTTTTTTGAAGGAATGTCGACATAAAATGGAACAAAAAATTGTCAAATCAGACAATAGTGTAAAGTGGGATTATTAAACAGCAGAGAAGAAACATAGAAGGGACACAGATTTTTCTATTTAGGCACATGAGAGCATACAAACTTGTGTTTATATGTAACATATGTACATATAACACAAGGAATTATTGCATTCAAAACTAATTGACTTAATTAGACAGGAAAGAGGCATGCAGTAAATGTATCACGCTACTGTAATGCAGAACACCATCAGCTTAGATAATGTCTTGATTGTTTCCTTTATTTAAAAAACATTGTCAGTTTTAATCTGAGGTTTAAACATTACAATTTTGTATGCTTGGTATTATTTTATTGAAATCATTGGGAAATAGATATTAGTGTGATTGACATATGGAATACTTGATTATGTACATTTAACTTAATTGCTTAAAAAAAAAAAAAAAAACTTGATTAGGGCTGAAAGGTCGAATTAATTAATTGATTGATTAATTAAATCAATCGTAAAAAAAAAATTGATTATAGAAATAATCGTCAACTAATTTAGGAAACGGTTAATAGTTACCTGGAGTATACAGACTCCAAGAATGCACATTTGCTGAAAGAACAGTCAGAGCAGTAATTAAGTCAAAAGTGTATAAAAAGATACACGCACTTTAAATTTAAAATACAAAACCTTTCATTTATTAATTCAAAACTAAACAGATCAGTAGACAGCATTTTTTTTAGCATCAACTGCTACGATGATCAAGTATTAACATTTTTTTTCTTTTGTAAAAATTGGAATTACTTGTCTATGTTTTGATGTATTTTTAACATTGTCTGATGGCCAAAGTGGTTAAATGAAAAACCTGCAGAATGTGCCAACTTTTTAAAAAGAACTAAATTAATGTTCAGAATAAACGACAATTAAAGTTGTTAATTCTGATTAATATGAAGTGCAATGGGATGGTACCCTCGGATAGGCAATGGTTTTATATTTTAGGTGTTCTAATTTTTGATAGATTTAGAGACTGACTATGTATTAATTAATCAAATATGTAGCCTATTGACTAACAAATGGTAAAAGACTTGTATATGAAATTAATGATCGAGAAAACTCTTCAGCAACTGCTGGTCTGTCTTTAGCAGTCCAGAAGCTGGATAACGAACTTGCCTCCTTGTTCGATGTCGGAGTCGGTCAGATGCGTCAGGGAGAAGCTGGCGATGTTTGCCGGTGAAATGGAGAAACGAGAGTAGGTGGAGGAGCTGCTCCAGCTGGGCTGCGGCATGCGTCCGACTGATGGGGTAGCAGAGGACACGTCCTTAGAGACGGTGTCTTTGTCAATCTTGGAGAGGAAGGCAGGTCCGGGTGAGGAGAAGTCATCGTCCCACTCAAAACCACCACCTGAGAGACGTTACGGAACACGTTAGCAGATTGGATTCATGTTATCGGTGACAGTGAATACCAGCCGGGGGTTTTCGCCTCACCCTCTTCATCTGTTGAACTTTCGGAGTTGGCAAAGCGGTTCAGGTAGCTGGCTGTGGACACGGGGCTGCTGAGCTCTGGGGACTGACTGCTCAAACCAGACAAGTGGTCTCCCAGTTCCTTGGTGGGCGTCTCCTGCAATGCAGCAGGTTAGAGAACAAAGGAGCGATCCGCATTTATTGGAACCTCTGTACAAGAAGTGTGACTGGCTTAAACTGTTCTAGCTTTTAGTAGCAACATCAAAAATGCACAGAAATTTGCAGAAAAAACGACTTTTAATCTGAGAACATTTATTCAGTGAATGTAGAAAAAAAAATATTGCAAAATGAAATTCAAGTTGACATTACCTGGTCAAACAGGTAGACTGTGACATCATCGAAGAACGACACCGCTCTCCTGGAGTTCTCTGCGTCGCACCTGGCAGCAAACGAGGAAGACGGAGCTTCGATGTTCAGGTTTGTTGGTTTCAGCAGGCTCTTCAGGTTCTTGCCGCTGGTGTCGTCTGACACAATAATGGGCACGGCGTGCACGGCTTCGTCCTCGCTGTCCTCGCTGGAGCTGTGCAGCTGATACGCGCGCATGTCGTCATCAGAGTCCTCGCTGTTCTCATCCTCCTCGTCGGCGTCGACGCCGTCTTCCTGTCCCTCTAAACCCGGACCGTCATGCCTGCCCAGGTAGCGGCCCTCCATGTCGGGCTCTTTGATTTTATGACTGTCGTGGGCGTAGGTTCTGGTCAGTTTAGCGTGAACAGCGCCCTCTAGTGTTGGCTTTGTGGCAGTATCGGAAGGGAGAGGGGGGGTTTCCAGTCTTTCTGTCGGACTCAGTGTTTCAGGAAACGAGTCCTGGTAATTATGTATTTTCGTTTCTTTTCCATTGTGAGCTTCTGCCACATCGCTTTTTAGCTCCTCTCCAATCTCTGAAGTCACCTCTAGATGAAGATCCTCAACATCAACAGGTACAGAGGAATCTTCTTGGGAAAATAAAGCATCAATATCTCTTTCCTTGTAAGCTTCCAGCATCTGACCTTCAGAGTTCCTCATCCATGTGACTTCTGTAGAACTTCCTGCAGTCGACTCCTCTGTCTTTTTCTCTGGTTCTGATTCATTATCCGAGAAGTAGGCGGAGTCTCTGTAGTTGCTACCGGTGAGTGGTTCTTCTGCAGGATCTCCATGGTCTGGCTGGTGATCCTCACTTGGATCCACACCGCGAGTTTCGAGCATACCCTCAGCTTCAGAGATGACTATTCTAGGGGGAACCAAATTGGTGGGAGCACCAAGCTCTTCCGACTCTTCTTCGATGGAAACGCCAACGCCATTTTTCACAGGGGAGCAATCTGTGACGCTAGGCTGCGAGTTCCATTCAGGAGACTCCAGGTTCTCCGTCTCATAACCGCTGTCGGATATTTTGTACGGAGGATGAAGTTTATTTTGGGAGATTTGAGCTTTCAGCTCCTCCGCCTGCTCCACCAGCCGATGAATGTCCAGAGAGTCGAGAGAATCTGGTGTTTCAGCTGAATTGTCCACCGTTGGGACGGTGGTGGACATGCTGTCTTCCAATAAACTATCCTGGCTTATCTGATCCAAAGAAGGACCGGATACGAGTAGAGAGGATCTAACGAGTGGATGTCCGTTAGTTTCCAGGAAAGATTCCTCCTGATCAGACAAATTTGTTTCCAGGTCTAGATCAGCGTCCTCAATCAGCTCACTCAGAAGGTCGTTGCTTGTTAGGTCATCGGTCTGTCCATTTTCAGAAGGGATTGTTTGAACTTGGAGATTTTCAGGCATTCCAGTTTCTATGACCTTTGAGACATCTGGGTCATCTTCAAGGCTGTGGATTTTGGCATCTGTGGACAAAGAGTCTGTAGTGGCACTGTCAGAGAAAAAAGGGATATGGCCATCCATATTGTTAGTGATGTGCTCAAACCTCTGTGAGGTAGAATTGAAACCGGAGTCTGCAGTCCTGTCTGAGGACTGGAGCAGAGTGAGGTCTTCAGTGGAAGAACCGTTCCTGACTGGCACCTGGCTGTCTTTTTTATCATCTGCGACCACTGTTATGGAAGGCACCAGAGTTTTATTTTCTATCAAAAACGGCCCCAAGTTGGTGCTTGGAGAGTCTAAAAAGTCCCCTCTTGAGGCTGTGCTACTTGTTGCAGGTCTTAAATGTGTATCTGCTATGTTTAAGCTGCCTAAAGTCTCAAGGTTGTCCCAGGAGTTCATCTTGAATGTTTCCTCGGGTTCGTGGACAATGCCGGGTAAGAGAAAGTTCTGCGGTGGATTTGAGAAGCTCGAGTCCTCTTTCATCAGGTTCTGTTCTCTGAGAAACACAAAATTATCAGCCAGTTTTTCAGTTTCCAGACGCTTTCTTGCATCCATGTTCTCCTGCTCTCCTTCCATAGCAACCGGCAGGTGACAAGCATCTAAAAAATAGCTCGGATTTGGGTTCACATCCTTGACTTCCAAAGCTTCATCAAGAAAAGGGTTCCCACTGCGCTCCGGGAGCTCCAGAAAGTTCTGCCTCCAGGAGGGAGAGTCTTCGTGCTTTGACCCCTCTTCAGTGAAAATGTTGGTGTGGTATGGACTGTCGTTTTCTAGAGATGACCAGATGTGGCTGTCTGGTAAATATGAATCCTTTGAGTCGATGCTTTGGTGGAAAAAGTCTGCATCTGTGCTCGACTCGTCCAGACGGACATCTTGAAGTACAACAAAGTCTTTCTGGCTAGAAGAAAAGCCCATGTCCTGTTCTGCGTTCTCAACATCACCGTCAGCGCTCTCGCCTTGCTCCTCAAGCTGGATATAATATTCATTCCCGTTTGATGATTTCTGCGAATCAAACACTGGGACAATCCCAGGAACTCCTAATGCAGAGTTCCGACTTTCAGCTCCTCCTGCCCTGGGTAGAGGGTCGGGGAAATGAGCCTGGATGTCCTCCCTAGAAACAGGGAAGAACATGCTCTGGTAGTTTAAAGTAGTGTCCATGCCTGACCGGCCGTGGTTGCTGTCGTAGTGGTCATGCTTGGCTGCTTCCCAAACGTACTCGAAGCTGAGACCTTTGCTTGTTTCTGTAATGGTTAAAACTTCATCTATCTCTTGTCGCAAAGCATCATCGGCAAACTGGTCCAGGATCGGGAAAGACGAGTGGTTAACAGTCTGTCGGGTGATGGGGTTAGGCTTCAGTGCATCCCAGCGTTGCTCGAAATCTTCCTCCATGTCTTTCTGGCCTTGCATTCGCAGATAGATTAGCAAACGGTGCACTTCCTCGGCTGTGGCCCGCTTCTCAGGGGAGAGCCAGCAGAACTGCAACACCTCATACCTACAGGTACAAAAAACAGATAAAGTTTCTCCCAACTTTATAGTTCTTTTTTCCACTTTATTTGGGAATAAAATCTCTAAGATAATGGCTGAAAAGTCTCACCATCTGTCAGAATAAGGAAGCTCTAGTTGCGGTTTGAACAGTTTGACTTGTTGCTCCTTGATTACATGATGCAGAACCTCCCGGTTAGACAGGTGTGGGTACGGCTGAGTGGCATTCTCAAAAAGCTCCCATAATGTGACCCCCAAGGCCCTGCAAACAGAGAAAGAGAGGCAGCTATTGTTAACCCCATAAAACACACTAGCTGCTCAGCAAATTACATGAGCATGAAACAACAAATGTATTTAAATTAATGACGTTGCATAAAAACTCTGGTAATTATTGGAAACATTTTCAAGTGGAGCATTATTTTAACAACGCATTATCACTGTCGCAGGAAAGGAGAAACCAAGTTAATTTTTTATACAATATTATTTAGTATTTTCTGCCATTTGTACTTTCACTCACATGTTTTCAACACCTAACTGACTTCAACAGGATAAAAAGAAGTCATGTAGTCTTTATCAGGTTCTATATCCAAATTGCTATACAGTTTTTTATTTATTTTAATTTTTTTTACCAGTGTTGCAAATCTTAAATAGGTCTTGCCTGATGTTAGAAAATCTTGCAATGTCGATAACAAAGGTTAATATTGCAATAAAGATATCAGCTGCTTTATATGTGTATTTTTCTTGTTCCTTTCTCACGTCCAGCGTTGACAGCACTAGGAATCAACTCATTATCAGGCAGATGTTGTTTTTTTTTTTTTGGACTCTTCAAGAGATTTTTTGGTTAGCAGATGTGTGTACCTACCACACATTGCTGGCCTTGGACTGCTCCATCGTGATCACACCCCCATGGCGCTCCGCCACCAGTTCAGGAGCCAGCCACCGCAGGGGTGCGAACACATCATCCTCTGTGATGATGTAATCCTCCTGCAAAAATGGGATTGTTTTAAACGTGGTGTCATACAGATACGGATAAGAACCTAAATGAAAAGCATCATAAAGAGCAGAAATTTAGTGACTGTTGAGGCAGTACACCCTCCCTGACATTGCTTCTCTGTTTTCTTACAGAAATAGATTTGCTGGGTGACCTTCCCTCATGAGTATTAAATTCAGACAGCATAACTGCTGGCTAAGCTGTATTTCAAGAATGCAGTAGATCCAACTGCTGAGGACATATGCAGCACATCAAGTTACAGAGAGGACAATCTGGATTCTGCAATGAAATGTATCCTATGTCTGATCAAAGAGGGCATTTGTGTTGTCTCAGATTGAACGCAGATATTTTCTGTATTCTTGCCTGAGTAAAAATAGCAGAGATTGAGATTCTGCTTTACTATAAAACTGAGCCAGGTTTTGATGTTGTCATGACAGCGATTTAGCTACGAGTAAAACACAAAAACTAAACAAAAGGACAAATGGTCTACGTTTTGATTATCAGATCATCTCCCACCAAAAAAACATGTGTTTTTGGCATTGTATAGAGGACAATATCAGAGACTACCTACAAATAATATTTGACAACAGAATACAACTATGAAATATTCAAACTTTGCAAAAACAAAAGAATATCCACAGGTATGGTCTCCTGAACTGTATTTTAGGTCAGGCACATAAGTCGGTCACCCAATGAATCTAAATTATTCCTAAAAATCTAGAGATATTTCGTCCTATCCAATAACATTCGGCGTGAACGAAACTGTATTTGCTGTGGCATCTCCTTTTCCGGCTTGGTTATGTGACCTGCTCTGCATTTTGCTCAGACAGCTGTTTGTGTAAAGGAGAGCTGCGCAGAGAGCAGCTGAAACATCAGTCGTTAAATTTTATGATGTTCAAATTCAAGCACTAAGTTCATGAAGGATAGGAACTTTTTGAAGACATTTTGTCCTTACACGAACTGTACTGAAATATCACATGCTGAATTAACAAAAAGTCATATTAAAACACAAAGTAAACATGCTAGCATTAGCCTACCATTTCTTCAAACAACTGTGAGAAAATGTAATTTGGAGAAGAACCATCAGTAATTCCTTGGTTGTATGTGTCAACTCAGATATAAGTTTAGGACTAAAGCTGTGTGTGTGTTTTTTAGGGATGCCTTGTTAACACATATTAGCATTTTCACCCTTTTTCCTCCTGAGTTTTAGCATTTCATTTTGACCGACCTTTAGAAACTGCTACCGGGATTTAAAAAAAAATCTGCCACTGCCAAGGAAAGCACATACATCCTAACCATCACTGATGACTGGGACACAGTGACAAAAATAATATAAACCATGTATTATATATGAAATATAGTGTTTTATTTAACTACCGGTACATATTATGACTACATATTACAGTTCAGAAGATGTTTATACAGCATATTTGGGACTGAATCTTAGTTTGTCGTGACAACATCCTCATTTGTGAGGAATACTAATAATAAACTGCATATGATCATAAACAAACTTTAGATAAGCAAATATTATTTTGCAAACAACAGTATTAAGAAATCCAAGTGAACCTGTGAAAGCTGTGTTTCTGTGAAAAGGAATGTCATTAGATTAAAAAGAACACAGTATGCAGATTATTACAGTAATTACGCACAAAGGATAACAAACCATGAATAATGTCCTTACTTTATATCTGTAGGGTCCGATCCCATAGTCTCCCACTTTAACTGTAAGATCTGAGGTCAAGTAGCAGTTCCTTAGGGCCAAATCACTGTGAGAACATAAAAAAACATTAAATATTTATTAACATCAATCTCACTTCTTTCTTTAAGTGTCCGTTTTATACAGGCTTCGCTCATCTGCTTGTAAGAGATTACCACAGAATGGTTCTAGATCTAGAGGGATATCTGCCAAGAATTACAAATGATTAGGATGCCCAGAAGAATTCAGAACATGTGGCTTCTCATTTTCCCCGCTCTTCACATTAAATTCCTACAAGATCTATTTTTTTTTTGGCTTGGCCACAGGATGTTGTTTCTGGAGAGGAAACAGACTGAGAACTTTTGTTGGTCTGCCAGGAGAGGGCGTCAAGCTCCGGGGTTCATTCACAGAGAATCCAGAGGCAGGCTCCTGTTACTCTCTGCCTCACCAGCGTTCTTGGTACACAGAGTCCTTTTTAAACCACCCAATGACAGACGCTGTGGACACCAATATCCTTGTGTGTACATGCATAGCCTAGCTAACCGCCAGTCCTACTGAAACCTCTGAAAAGATAAATGAAGATGTATTTTGAAACACTCCTGTCCTCTGCTGTTGGTTAACATGTCAACATGTTAGTAACACAGTAAGGAGGGAACCAAGTTAAACATTTTAGCCCTACAAGGTCACTATATGGTGAAGAGGCGATCACTTCTATACCCGTAAGGTATTTGTGGACTCACTGCAAAACCCTTCTACACTCTCAGGCTGGGTTACTCAAATCACTTCTTTAAAAATAATATTAACCAAGTGGCACATTTTGAAAGAAAATTGTCAGTTTAGATGACAATATTTTTTTAAAAAAGTTACAGATGACATTTTTTAAAAGAGCAATATTAAACAAAGTGTAAAAAAACATAACATGAAAGAAATTACTATGAAGCTAATTTTCATACATACATTCCTTGTAAATAATTTGATGGTATTAGCGGTTGAGTTGAAAAGTCATTTTAAGTCATGCCTAAAAAAAAAAAAAAAAACTTTATGGAATAAAATATCTCCCCTCTGCGCAACACCTGACAATGCTTTCATGCAAAATCAAAAAACTCATATGGGCTTCCTACTGGATGCAATAAAATCATGATAAAAATTCAACTGGTTGTGAATAAAAGCAATTATTTTACCTACTCAAGTAATGTCATGTTTATAGTTTTAAGAAGCTATTTCCAAAAGATTTGAGTTGAAAAAATTCCAATGAAGAAAGCAAAACATTCCAGTCATGAGCAAATTTTTTGTACAAAACAAAATGATTTAATTGTTTCAATCTTAAGTTTCAGAGATTCCTTTTAAACTGAGCCCAATTTTAAGTTTCAGTTGGACCACTGGAGCCAAACACGGTCACTTCTAGTTGGAAAAAAAACCCGGGATGACGGACAAATGTCAAAGTTGAAGTTTGAAATAGCAGCTGAAAAAACTAGCAGGTGACATCATGCTGCCTTCTCTTGCGTAAAGATTATTTTTGGTTGAGAAATGTTTTACTACAGGTGAAAGAGTTCTTGGCACTGGATAAATGCGTTTAAGAATACTAATCCCATTGAATTTAATGTACATTGCCAAAGAGAAAAAATCAATTCACTTATAAGAGATCCCACAGAAATGCACACTTAAAAAATGTAACATTTTAAAGTTTCCCAAAAGGAATTTATTAAAGAGACAGGCTGCTGATTGAGTTTTGCTCTTTTGCACCTCCATTCTTATCCCTGCATAGCAAAGCTGAGATTTCAGCCTGGGACATCGGCCCACACAGCACTTGTCCCGAGAGGTTTTGTGTCTGTGTTGCTGCACCAAGTGATACCTTCTTATATACAGTTTCATCAAGCTGTACACCGTGTCCTTTTTTTAGTTTGCATAATGACTTAATGCTTTTTTTTAAACGTTTTGAGTTGAACCTGTCAAAGAACCATTTTCGCTACTGAAAATGAAACGAGTCATCACTGAGGAAATCTTGTAGATCTCTCTGTGAGTTGTAACAAGGATTAAACCACAACGCCCAATATGAGGATATCCCTTTACATGCAAAGAGCAGAATCATCATATCCCTCTGGCAGCGGACAGCTGACACTGTGGCAAAGCATTGGAGCTGTGTAATTGGAACCCTTAAAGCTTATTCTGAGCATGCAAAATAGAGCTGATGAGCTGAGCATCGTATGTTAGTCCCACCCCACCCCACGATCCCCGAGTTCTTAACGTCTCCCTGCCACCCCTGCTATCAGGGGTGGCAGGGAGACACCCAACCAGTGCTGGCTGTGGTAAAAATGAAAACGAAACGCAGCCGCTCCGCTGTACAAACCTTTTTTGGAGAACACTGGTACTCCTGAGACTGGTTGGACAGACAGCATGCAAGTAAAACTGACTGTTGGTCTACGTCTTCATAATCATTTCCAGCAACTTTTATGACTGTGTACTTACCACATGACACTTTAAATACCTTGTAAAATTAATTATTTCAGAAATTAAAGTAGCAAAACTTACTGATTAGGTAAATAAGATATTTGAAATTTGTTCTTTTTATAAGCTATCAAAATAAAAGTAAATAATCACAATCTTAAAAAAAAAACTACAAAACAATGCTGACACAGCTGCTGTCACTGACAAAGTAAGCAATACCCTGCACAAAAAAACACATTGCTTAGCTTAGTGGATCAAAACTGTGTGCGCTTAATTAAGTGTTGCAGTTCTGAAGTGCTACCTGTGCAGGAAGTTGTGTTTGTGAAGGTGAGTGACACCAGCAGCAATTTCGCAGGCCATCCTCTGCAGCTGCAGCAACTCAGCGTTTCTGAACGTCCAATCTTGCTGAGATAGATAGCTCCGCAAATCCCCCTGCAGCAACAAGCAAAGACGGACACAAAGAGCAGTCAACCCATTCAAAGCAAACAAACCACTAACCAGAAAGAGAAATATTCTGTAAATGATTTTTTTTTTAAAAAGAAGCAAAAGATGCCAATAAAATGCAGTGTGCAGACGTTGCCACAAAGGGGCAGCAGACTCCCCCCTTCTTGTCTTTTCAGCACTTCTCACAGCCCAATGTGAGACAGCCAAATAAGGGTAACACAATTCAATGCTTCTCAGTGCTGTGTCACAGATTTATAAATAAGAATGTCTCGGTCAGATCAAGAAATTACTGTGAACTCATCTCTTCTGGACAATTATTCACCATCAATACAATAAACTGGAAATATTCACATTTGAAATGATAAAAAAAAAAAACTATTTCGAAAATTAACCCTGCCGTTTGTCGGAGCGGCGTGACGACAGAGCAGTGAGACGTCAATCATGAGGTGCACCGGGAACAAATAGTTAACCTCTGGGTGGTATGTCAAAGAGTCAGTAAATTTGACTTTCAACAAGAGCTCAGCCCAGACTCATAAAACATCTGTGTCTGTCATTCATTAAAGTATAACAGAAAGTGACTGCCAAATTGTCAATGTGTCATTGTGTAAACTCCTTAACAATTCCTTTGGAAAGGCCTACTAAAATGTGCAAAACAGTCAGGTTAAGAGAAATTCCCTCAAATTAGCTAAACATGCAAATATATTTTCTATTGGGGTTTACATGCTAATATTTACAAGGCGTTTCTTTTGCCACAAGCTGTCTCTTTGAAAGTTCTTTTAAAATCACTCACATTAGCTCAGTTCAATATATTATTTTAGTTTACGCCACAATTACACACTTTTCTTTGTTGGTCTTACACATAAATCTAATAAAACACATTGAATTACAAGACAAATGTGAAAAATCACATGTACACCCTTGTTTAGCACCGTATACACAGAAGAGCCAGCAGGGCTTTTGTAGAAAGTCTCAACTCTAAAGCTGCATTCAAAGTATGTAAACGTAATTGTTTGTCTACCTTTATTTGTGAATCTTTGGGAGCAGGTTATGTTGTGTGTGTTCCAGGAATTATGCTATTAACAAAACAATAAAAGTACAAGAATGTTCCAAGTTCAAGTTTAGCTTAACTGCTACAGCATGAAGTTACAAAAATGAACGTAAAATAAATTCCAGGTATTTCCTGAGGCAACTCAGGATGCTATTTTGGAGACTTGAAGGTATTTTAGAAATTCCTGTAAGCCTATTTGCAGCGTCTACCTAAGTTACGGTAATAGATCATCGAGAGCTACCAGGAAATGGAATCAATCACCAATCATAAGATCAGTTTTGAAATGGTGACTAATTCAATACCGCAAGGTAAAGAACAATTAGAGATTCGCTGATAAATCAGCAGTTAGTGGATTTGAGTTAGTCAGAAACTGAAAAATATATTTAAAATTTATCAACTCAACCCCTATGTGGTTCTGCAGACAACATTCTTTGGTGAGGGAGTTGTGACAGAGTAAAAATATGCCTCAAAATTGCCAAGAATTAAAATATGTAGCAGCACAAAGATGTAAGAAGATGTTTGAAAAGTAACAGCATCTTAAAAGATGTTGAGAAATTTCTGCATGGCATTCAGGCGGCTAAAGACTAAGAGTAATTCCCAGCTAAGAGAGAGGCAGAAGACGCAGAAGGCAGCCTAATTTTTAACATTATTTATTATTGATGACGATAAACTGTGTCGACAACTTTTAAAAGCCAAACTCGGGCGCTGCTTGCCTCGTGGCATGAAACACGGAGGCATTTTTGTCAAACATCCCGACTCCTGGCCACACACTTAAAGACTGTTAAGTCTTTAAATCTTTAAAGACTTAATAGTCTTAAATATCAATTGTCATCACATAATATTTTAGAACCTGCAGCAACAGTTGCTTGATGTATTTTGATGTCCAAATGCTTTGAGTTTGGGTTACCTAGCATGGTTGATGCAGAACAGAAAAAAAAAAACCAAAAAACCCGCCAATAATCTACAGCTTGACAGAGGAAACATCACACTTGATTGGTTTTTCAGGATTCAACTTGTTTACAGAGCAGCTGTAGGGTCAAATTTCATGTTTGCACATCTAGATGATGACTGATGCAGCCTTAAGTAGGGAGAAGACAATTTTACCTTAAACACTAACAAAGAACTTCAGCTCTTTAACGTTAGGCGCTAACTGAATTCATTTAAAGAAAGAAAATATGCAGGGTACAAGTCCAGCTCCATCTTGAAGCACTCAAAAATCTTTATCCAGCGAGGGATAACGAGTATGCACATCACTCAGTTGTGCTACCCTCACACATTATCACCCTCAACATACAGGACCTACTCCTCCTCTCCCTAATGACTTGTGGCAAGTTATTCACCTTGACTTATTTCCATGTGCTGTCAGAGGGATTACTGGAGCTGGCTGAGAAAGACCACAATGCCAGAACTTCTGCCAAGTCTGGGCAGCTGACAATACCCCAGCCCAAATAAGATGACGCAACCCCTGGCCAGACAAATTCAACTGGACTCAGATTAAGTCGTTAAACAGGTTGGAGAAATGAGAACAAGAAAAAAAAAAAAAAAGACATTTGATTGTACTAATTGAGCAGACTTAACAGCCAGTAAGCAACCCAACAAATGCTGACAATATAGCAGACAAGTGAGATGTTGATCTCCCCCCCCAAAAAAGCTACGTTTTGGAGCCAAAAGATAGCTTTAACAAAAATAAAAAATAATAATAATAAAAAAGAAATACACGGGTTTTGTAACCATTACTGCACGTTTCTTTGGCTACAGCTTCATTTTCTTAAGAATTCATTCAACAGCTGCCAACGACCATAAAGGGTTGGCTATAAAAATGCACAAACACAGCAACTGGTAGAGCTGACACCAGAGGAGTGTAAATGGAGCCTGTTGCTTTACTGGGTGAGGTGGGAATGTGAGAAGTCCAGGGCTTACTGTAACTATGTAACTGGCTGAAGGAGGGGATTGGAGTGGGAAGAGAAGGGTACTCCCCTAAGTTTGTTCAGGCTGTGTTGTTCACTCAGTGAAAGACATGAGCAAATGATCATGAGGACCAATGAGTGAAATCAGTGTGTACAGTAGGTGGGAGGTCCAATTTGGGATTAATATGTTAAGCCTTTAATCTACATGGTCCAAAACAGAAGTCACTTCTGAGAATTTGAACGGTCTTTATTATTACTCAAGCTCGACTGATTGGAGAAATCGCTTCAGAATGATCAGTTAATTCCCTTTTTTTTTCTTAAACATAATGAAGCATTGGACAAAAGTAATCACACAAAAAAAATCTAAAGACAAATGTCAAATAAAAAAATTAAAAAAACTACTTCAATTCAAATATGCATATTTATCTGGATTTGATCTCATTTAGTTGCTTTTCGTCTTTAGTAGCTAATTTATTTATCATAACCAGAAAGCACATCTTCACTCACCATTTCATAATACTCAAACACAAGCAGGAAAGGAATGGCCTCAACGCACTGTCCGAGGCACTGGAGGATGTTTGGATGCTGCAGCACTCTGAGAACAACAACCAAACAAAAAGGATTAAAAAAAAAAGTCTCATTAATAAGGCTAGAAAGAAAGGAGCAAAGAAAGAAGCTGCACGGCTTTATTTTGTGTTTTTAAATGTGATAAAATATCATGCAATCTGTGGAAGAAAAGGCAGAGGGTCCTGCCAACACTGGTACTACTGTTCAAATATGGACAAAAAGACAACCTAATCTCTAGTTTGGTATTTAAAATTAAAATGCTCTATTATAATCTCATTGAGTTTATAATAGAGCATTTACAGAAATTTCTTGCATATACTTCCCATGTGATTCTATTTTTTTTTTTAAATGATCTAATCTTATGATTTAAAAATTACTTCAAGAATTCAGTAGCAAAATGTCATACTTATGAAAAATCAATCAATTTTCAAGGGGCATGTATGACTATTTTTAGCCTCTAAAGAATTATCTTACGCAGCCTCTGAGGCTAGAATGTTTAGTAGAAGCACATCTGGCATGCATAGAAGATCTTTGAGTATGGAGGAGTTTGTTGAAGTAGCAGCTTCCCTTCTGTTTTGATATAACATGTTTATGATTTGACAATTATTATTACTTGAGATTAAAGCTAAGAAAAAGTGATGAATACTTAAAAGAAAGGCATTTGTTTAATTTCATAAATCTTCAATTTGTTTTAAACATCGCAGATTTTTTTTTTTTAGATGAAGTGAACATACTGTATTACACTGCATATGAGTTTTAAAGTGGGTTCATAAATGAAGTGAAATTATTTTTGTTGATCAACATGTTTGTGTGAACACTTTGAATAAAAATTACAAAATTAAAAAAAACAAAGAATACAAAACCATTTGCATATTAAAAAAGAGCCAAAAACCAACAAAAATACATTTTGCTTTAAATAACCACTTTGTTCATGTACCTGTATGGATCCCCCTGCTGCAAAAAGTCATTCTGCTCCTTAGCGCTGGCATTTGCTTTCAACTCCTTTACCACCACTCTGGCTCCCCCGGGGTCTGTGTATATTTCACTCAACAGGACCTGACAGCAAATAAACACAAGATAAGTAATATCAACTGAGAACATCTAAATTTTATTTCTTGTATTACCCAATTCCCTGCCAAATATATTAATCACCAATTAGCATGAAAAATGCTGCCTGCACAAAAATAAGAAAAACAGCAGCATAAAATGTACAAAATGCTGAGGTCAAACTAAAAAAAAAAAAACAACTTACCTGACCAAACCAGCCATTCCCAATCTCCTGGATGTAACTCAAACTGTGACGTCCTACTTTGAAACCACTTGATGATTCTGAAACACCAAATAAAAACCAAATCAAAACTGACTGTACACAAGTTTTGCTTGTCGTACTTAAAAACGCTCATGTAAATCTGCAGAGAAATGTGTTTTCAAAAGGGTAGTTGAAGTTTAAGTAGTTGTAATGCAAAGAATTCAACCCTGCTTTGTTGGTATTTGTGTTTTTGTTTATTGCTAATTGATGAACTGCTAATCGGACCTGTGATGCTGGCCAGAGGCTGCAGATGTGGGGGTCCTGGCAGTGGCACAGGAGACACAGCAAGGGTGTAAACCTCAGCTGGAGACTGCATAGAAGGCGTGTCCTCTGCTGGCGGAGTGAAGTCGATCTCATCATCAAAGTGGTCCTCAAACTCCTGCGTCAACAAAAAGAAGAAATTAAATGTTTGACATAAGATTTTTTTCAATGCATCACAAATGCACAGTTAACATCGTTGGCAACAAATGACAGTTAATTCACAAACATTGTCGTCGTCATGTTAAGTCTGCACTGGAGCCGGAGGAATTGTGCTCCTCTGACAACCTGCCAGCCGCCTCTCTCACCTTGAAGTCGATCTCTCTTTCCTTGCAGCAGGTCACACAGTTTACAAGCACCACCACCAGAGCCACCAGCACAACTAATGACACGATCAAGGGCAGGAAGAGAGACACGGGCAAAGTGTCCCCTGTGTGTCCATCTGAAATGACAAAAATGGATAAAAGAAATGAAAAAAATAAAAATAAATCAATTTTCGGCTGTAATAAAAAAAACAAAACTGAGAGCATCTAACATCAGTTTTGATCTAAATCTACCCACAACAAAGGTTTGCTTAAGACAAACAAAAATAGACTGGATATCATGTATCACAAAACTCCTGCAGCTTAGCCACCCGATTGTCAAACCAAAGCACTGTGCAATGCTACATATTTATATTTCTAAGTGCACACTATCCACAAACATAAGAACTGTCAAGCTTTTAGTCCTGACCATCCAGCTTCTAGTTCAGAGACACTCAGAGAGACAGTTGTGGGGGTGTCCACAGGCCCATCAGCAGCTGATGGTGCAGCAGCGGTGACAGCAGGTGTGGGGTTTCTCGAGCGAGGATGCTGCTGGCCTAGCAATTCGACTGGCAGCTTTAACAACAGCCTTTCAGCCCACCCGCTGCACTTCTCAGCCTCTAGACTGAAGCCGGCCCACATCACAAAACTCAGTCTTCCATTTTAGCACAACTGGTAAAAAAACAAACAAACAAAAAAAAACAATTCTGCATATATACACAGTAGAGAATCTCAAAATGCAACAAAAACCCCGTTTTATGATATATGCCTTGGAAGACGAGTAGCTGTTACAGAGGTTTGTAGTATTTAATGTGAATATTGTATGTTTTCCTACATCTCTGCACAAAGAATTTACGTTTTTAATTAGATCTTTTTTGTGATACTGATAGACCAACACAAAGTAGGGGATGACTGAAAGAAAACTCTACATGGCTGCATTTATACAAATAGAAACCTGGGAAGTGTGGCTGATTAGCACCAGTGGAGTCTGAAATGTAAGTCTAGACTTTGATCAAGCCAGAAATGACCAGTTCATTCTTCACTCTTAGTCCCAATTCATTTCCAGACAAACAGATATTTTGCAAGGTTTCATCCATTTACCAATGGATTTACCTCTACTTTTCCTTAAAAAAAAAAAGTAACAATCGTTTGTTTGTAAATATTTCCAATTTAGTAAACATAAATTCTAAAAGAAAACACAGGCAATTTAAAAGACGGGAGTGCTCTCTATTACTGTAAAGCTTTAAAATCTTCTGAAGATGTTCAACAAAAATGTTAACTTGGAAAGTACTTCTAAATGTAGCAATTATTTATTTCCTATTTGAAATATTATTCAAAATGCAATGATTGCTGCTCAATTACTTTGACTTAAGAATGAAAAATTGCAAAGAGAAAAAAAAGGCAAAAAAAGAACAATTAGCTCATGTTACGCTTTAGTTTTAAATAGTTGTGTAAATACTGATACTCCTACGCAATGGTACTTTATTTAACTTTGTACTCTGAGGTTCTAAATTCTAAAGAATGAATATTTTCATAAATGGAAAACTTTTAAGAACAGGCCCATCCTTTCACATGTTTGCTACATCCCAGGACTACAAAACATGGGATTTTAATGTGGCTATATCATGTTTTTTTTTTTTTATCCTTTTTTATGATTGGTCATGTATAATATTCTAATGTTCTAAGAAACTGGAATTGGGATTGTTACCTAAAACAAATAATCCTCATGAATCACAAACAAGTGCATACTTGTATATTACACAGTTTCACTTTTACAATAGCATTACTGCAAAGAATTACCATTTCAATGATATCTTTATTAGACTCAAGCAACTTTAACATCATAATGAAAAGCAGGTCAGCTAGAATGTTAACCCAGAACATTGTTTTCATAATCATGGGAATTATTGGATTATACTTCCAACTGAACAAGACCGCAAAATGGACACTGTGTGAATACTGCATGGTAAAAACAAATGCATGCGATTTTTAAATGGCTCTTTAATGTCACAAAGGGTTACAATCAAAACAACCTAGTGGAAAAATTGCCTTAATTGGAGGAAGGGTTTCAGTGCCAACACCCTGTTGTGTCTTCCGGCATAGCAACAAGTGACAAGGAAGTCCAGGACCCCCAGAGATGCTACAGCAGCAGTCAACAGGAGCCGGGTCGCTGCCCCTCCACATGGGATCAGTTCTTCTTTATTAGGTTTTATTTGAGTCATGGGTCCCTATCATGACTTGGCAGAGTTCTCAGGCGAGGCGGTTTTTCTAGGACCAACACAGTAGGGAGATGTCATGTCTTATTTCAGCTGTACTGCATATTTCAGTAGTGATTCTCACAGAGGAGAAGCTGACCCAATTTTTTTTAAAACAGACTTTTTTTGTACTGCTGGAAAAAAAATAAAAATAAATAAAACGACGTCTGCAGAGAGCAGCAAACTGCACTGTCTGGCTGGTTCAGGATTTGTCAGTCTGGAATCATCTCCATAAATCAAAAGCAAAGCCCGAGTACCAGAGTTAGCCGGGTCATTCTTTTCAAGAAAGAATTTGTGTTCAGTTACTTTTCATGCTTCTGTTCAGAAAAAATAAATAAAATAAAGTGAATGACAGAAACTTGGTTGGCTTGTGGTGATGTCAACATCAATTTGACTCTGAACCATCCAAAACAATGCCCTGGCAGGAATATAGCAGACAGACAGGCCTGTACTGAAACAAGCCTCCCTGACTGCCTGGTGATCAAGCAATAAGGCAACCGGGTAGTGAAGAAATACAGTCAACATTCCCCATGGTGCATATGTCAGCATGATCTGGCTTCACACCAAAAAGAGACACAGAAATCTATAACTGTACTTTTACTTTACAATATAAGGACCCAAACATGTCACTAAGGCGATATATTTGATAACGAATATCTAAGCCAGGAGTTTAAATTATTTTTAAGTGTGTCCATATCCATGTTCTTCAGCTAAATTCAAACTGTAACAATGAAGAATTATGGACTTGTACCGTTTAATTTATGAACTGGTTGATGTAGGCCAAACAGGAGTGGCAAGGGACAGGTTGTGGGTGATAAAACCATAAACAGCAGGCTCTCTTTCTTGTATGCTACATTGTAACTGAGCAAACAACACCACTGCTAATCATTGATAGGGGCTGATAAGATTAGAAAATCTTGCAGTTACACATTACAGATCCACCGTTCAACATTTTTTAACATAATTCGGAAAAACTGGAGGGAATGGGACTGACAAAAAAAAAATTACTGATGTAATCTAGAAAACACTGAAATTACTCCCTGAAACTAGACTCATGGGATTCTGAAGATGACTTGTGATTTTCAATCTATTTGACTTTTCCTTTGAATATACAAATCACTATAAAATCTGCAAAAGTTTACAGGTTTTGGATAGAATATAACTTGAAAAGGAGTGTCACTCATGATGCAAGCAAATCAGCACATGGAGAAATAGCAAAACATGCATTTCATAAATAATTTTATTGACAACAGTCATATGATCTCACTCATGAAAAGACATGTGATGCAGGTAAACTATGTCAGTGGTATAAAGACTGAAGTGATTATTCTGGAAACAGTTTTGTCAGGCTGGTAGGCAATAATCAACTCAACTCTGCAATAAATCTAGAAAATAGGGTCAGGATATAGGAACATGGGCCTGTTTAATAGTGCACAAAAAAATTAAAGTGCATACTAGAATGATTTTGGATGACTAAGGTCTAAATGTAGGAAAATGTGTAAAAGTTTTTGATTTTCAGAATTTTCACAGTTAAATGGTGCTACTTAAACAAATCAGAATCATCATAAATACATTTTACTAATATGTTGTCTAAATTCACTAAGTTTGAAGCCCATGAACATCAACAAAGAATGGCTTTCCTCTACTTTGGTGCCATCACTAACCTTTGCTACAGCTGTGTTTAGTTGTTTGTATTTGGGTCTTTCTACCTTCAGTTTTGTGTTCAATTGGTGAAATGTAAGCTCAGTCCACTAGAGACCAGCCGACCATGGAATATTCCACTTCTTCACCTTTGAAAATAACCATTTTACTTTCACAGTATGCTTAGTTTGCACCAAAATTCAACTGTATAGTAAAACACCCAATAATTAGAGTGATGGGTTACCATCTTCATATTATCGTGCAATTCAAAGGCAAGGCAAAACACACAAACTGTGATCAAACTGTGCCGTCTCCTCAAAAATAGCTTTTTATCTGCAATTGTAGGAAGCAGCTTCAAGGGTTTATTTTTTCATTTCAAGTACAAATAAGCATATAATTCACTGCCTAATATGATTTTATTCCAGTTCAACATTGCAAAGCTCACCTGTAAAGTCTAAGTTGCCAAAATGGTGTTAAGATGAGAAGATTTTTTAAAAGAACAAACCAAAACGTCTGTTAATGTTTTAAAACTCATATACGACAGCAATTTACTGGTGTGACACATTAGTGAATGCTTCATTAGCCCACAAAAGGTCCAGATCGGATCTAAAATTAAAAATAATTTATAGCTATATTCATTTCATATATGCTGTAATATCTGGTTTGTAAGAAAAATGTTAGGATGCATTTTTGTTTCAGCAGAGACTGATGTTTTAAGGATGAAGATAATACAATATACAACACTAATGAAATATCTCGAGTAACCATTACAAATCATTTAAAACACCATAGCCGTTTTAAATTTAAACCTTATTTGCTCTTTCACATTAACTTGAATGTGTGATAAACTGCTATTGAAATGTAAACATACTGGACAAGATCTATACTAACATCTAAGAATTTCCCTCATAATAAACCGACTTGTTGTTAAATTGGTAACAGAGGCAAAAATAATCAAGTATAAATAGTGCTTTCCCTTAGGGGGGGGGGAGGATTCAAGGAAAGTTTGTTTATGATTAGCTTCTCAGGTGGTCAGTTAGCCTGGTCGTGACTTTCACTCGATTGTGTCGTTCTTGTCGTAACTTTGTTTAAATATTTACGGGTTTGCTCAACTACCGAGTAAAATGGGTTCTCTTTTAGACTATTACCAGCACACTGCCTAACAATCTTCACAAATTACCAGAGAACAGTTATGCTGGCGTTAGCTTTCTAGTTGATCATTAGCAGCAGGTATCCATTCCAGAAAATGCTAGCTGGCAGACATGTTTACGTATAAACACAAAGTAAACACAACCATATACCATTTATTTGTTAATAAACTCGTCTTCAGGCGCCTTACCTGTTTTGCGAGTTTCCCGAATAGGGAAAGCTTCAGAGAACCAACATCCAGACAGAAAAATCCAGGTAGCCAGCAATAACACAGACCCACGGCGTCTCTCCATCATCCAAGATTAGCCAACGAAATGTTAGCCAACTGAAACTGTCCTAAATAAACGGCTGATATAATACCGAATTACGTGATTTAAACATTGATTACCAATTTACTGTCAGTGTAAGCTACACATAAGAGCACATTTTGGGGCTGTTTTAGCCAGATGCTACTCGCCGGGCTAACTAGCTTGAGCTAGCATGTCGAGGCTAGGAGTTTCAGCTGACGACAGCAAACGTAACTCCGACATGAAGCGTTCCGTTGTCCATAGAGACCAAAAACAGCGGCCACCTTTCGCGAACTGTCATACTTGATGAAAACGTCCAAGTGTTATTTACATAAATATAATCTCATAAAAATTAAATCAACAGCCCCTCGGTCTCATGAAACACCTCTCCCCCAAAGCGCCATGTTCCTGTACATCACAGAATAGGGGCGTAAAACTCCATACGACTGGCAGTTACATACACCAATCAAAACGAAGAATGCCTTTAGCTTGTACTTGTATGGCCAATCAGCGGGCAGTTTTCTTATCAGTCAAGCGAATTCACTGATTTGTATCAAAGCAGAGGAAAGCCTTTTACTCCCAGTAACTTGGCTGACATGAGTCACGGAATGGAAGCATAAAATGTTCATTTTTGGATTTATGACCAACTATAAATAAATAACTGGTTTTATTTAGCGACAGAGGTATTACGGAAAATTGAGGCTGTTTTGTTTACAATCTAACAAATTTCCCTGTTCACATACCAATATTCTTATAATTCAAAAACTCTCATTGGTATTTTACTTAAGAAAAATCTAGTCGGCCATACAAAAAATATTTTATACTCATACTCATATTATAAAAGCTTCTTCAAAGAGATGTAGATGCTGATGGTGGAATTTCCTGTTGCGGTCTGTCTTAAAGTGAATCTAAAAGGTCTTTGACTGAAGATACTGTTGTTAGTTGGTGGTCGTAATGAAGATCAAATAACAGTTTGTCACCTGCCAACAAACTCAAGAAGAAGAATAGGACACCATTGTTGTATGACAGCCTCATGAAAAGGATCTTCAGAGTTGTCTGTAATGTTCTACATTTTATAAAAATCGTTTTTTTCACATCATGTTCAGGAAATAAAATTCTTTACCAGGGACAGAGAAGATGCAGGTCAGAGTTGACGGTATGTTGGATGGAGGTATGACAGGGAATCCCATAAGAAAATGCACACCAACTTTTTCCAGATTTTTATTGAAAAAGGTTTTGTTATGCAATATTTTATGTTGGTCTGTCAGATGAAATCCAAATTTTGAATTCAACAGGACAAAATGTATACAAGATCAAGGGGCATGAGTATTTTTGCAAGGCATCCTATATGATTATGATTTGATATGCCAGTTTAAAAAGAGAACTTTTCATTAAACTGTTTTTAAATTGAGATGTGATTGTTTTGACATCTAGTAAAAATCAAGAATCAAATTGTTCTGACAGTTCATATAAAAATATTTTGTCTACAGAATCATGCAACATTTTGTGAGTATATATTTTTAATAACTATCTTTATGTAACTTTTTTGCAACATTAAAGTGAGCAAGAGCAATTTAAAACATGGCACAGTACAATAATTTGCATTCGCCTTAATCAGATTACAGAGCTATTTATTAATTTCTTTTCTTAAACCAGTGTTTCTGATATGCCCGCAGGTTTACAAATCACTCGGCCTATGAATGACAAAATTATCTGCTCTGATTAACTGATGAAGGAGGAGGAGGCAATGCGTGGCATACAGGGAATCTCTCTGGGATTGAGGACAGAGACGTCAGGTTGCTTCTTCTACTCTAGATCACGAATCCACAACAGAGTGTCAGTGATTCGGGCACAAAGCGAGCAAGGCAGAGATCCGCAACATCATCTGTTTGGAAAGTGAAAACATCACCCACAGCACGGTGAGCATCTTTTGGTTTCTTTGTACATAATTGTTTGGTGATGCAATTGTGTTATGGCTTTGTCTTTTGAATTTTTTTTTGTTTTTCTGTAAGGAAGAAACTACAGAATGTGAAACCCTACTTTTGATTTCTTGTTTATTTTAGCAACTTTCTAACATTTTCTGAATATAGGCTGATAAGCTTAAAATTAAAGTTCATTTATTTTGCTACAATAATTATGTTTCTAACTGGTGGTATCCTTCTTATGAAAATTATACACTAAGTGCTAACCAGTGTCTTATTTTTCTCTATAGGGAATGAGCAATTATAGTCTATAGCTTCATTCCAGCTGATTTTATCTCACATGAACCGCTTTCTGACATGAAAAGAGCACCAGATTTTGTTTCTGTCACCTTGTGTTTCTTCCATTCGTGTGTTTTTGTGTCTCGCTAAGGTAGCCCCAGAGAAACATGGCATTTGCTGGGATGTTGAGTGAAGAGGACGTCAAAGCTGCAGTCCAAGCTTGTCAAGGTGAGTCAGATAATATGCACAAATGTGCTTGCAAGAACATATGAAAAAAAAAGAAAAGAAAAATCCTCTTTAACTTAAGGAAACATACACATATGTAAACACAGACACAGCTAACACTCCTGAGGGGAAGCATTGCACTATATTGTACACAAGAGGGTGAGGGCAGGGATCCTGCTGGTTACCAGGCAAACACACGGCAGGAGACTGGTTACCAACCAGATACCAAAGGGTTTTCATCAGACATCCCTAACATAGCTGACCCAACAGCACAAGCTATAAAGCTCCTCGCATGCCGAGACATTTAATTATTTATCTTTACAATTATGTCTGCATGACAAGGCATGCAAAGCTCTATTGCTGGTTCTTGCTATTTTTATGCTTTGCATGTCAAGAAAGTATGAGCGAGTTTTACAAAGTAAAATAATCATAGCTATGAAATGGTTACACTACAGGATGTGACACAATAAATTAATTCATTATTTTAGACATCCTCTTCAGTGTGGATCTTTTGAGTTATTTCAGGGTGTCTTCTTGCAAAGACCTCCATAAGTTGAGAACTTTTGGCATTTAAGATTGCATTAAAACCTGAGGCAACATTTGTCTTCCTTGTGCTGTTTACAAAGCATAGGAGCAAAGCCTACAATGCGCTTTGGGGTGTATATTGGTAAATGTCATTGGCAGAAGAATGAAAGTCATCTGAGCGAATGAATAAATGCGACGTCTCTATTCAGACCCCCACTATTTGTTCTCTAATGTCATTCAGCGATTGACCATTCACTCACTCACTCATGTGTCTGTTTCTTGTGGTTGCTCCCTTTCATGTTCTGTCTCCTCTCTCTCGTTCTGCCTGACCAATGTACTGTAGCTCCAGGCACATTTGACTTCAAGTTGTTCTTTGCACGAGTGGGACTTACTGGCTTGTCTGAGGCAGACAGGAAGAAAGTGTTTACTGTCCTGGACCAAGACAAGAGCGGATTCATTGAGGAAGAGGAGCTGAAGTAAGGACAGATGTGTAAACATAAACCACATTTTGGGCCCCAAAGATATTGTAAATCAAACATTTTTAAGGCATACCATGTTTGCGCATGAAGATAAGGTTTAAGAACAGGGTATGAAATTATGACTCTGTGTTTATGTATTTATTTTTATTGTGTGGTCCTCTTTTAGATTGTTCCTGCAGAACTTCTGTCCAGCTGCCAGAGAGCTCTCAGTGACCGAAACGAAGGCTTTGATGGCAGCAGGGGATAAAGACAGCGATGGCAAAATTGGGATAGAAGGTAGCACATGTTAGAAAAGTGATGCAAAAACAGAAGAATACACTGTAGTAAACTAATGTCTGTCCATTTGTTTCCTCCCTGTAGAGTTCTGTGATCTTTTGAACTGAAGATGAAAATACTCAAAGCATAAATTTGGAATTCTTCACTCTTCATTGGCTGATGAAAAGAAGGACTAAATTCTGTACCTGCCTGCTAGTTTCTTATTTGATTTGTTAACACATGAAAAAGATTGAAAGGCCTAACTTGGATGTCTGCATTGAATCAATCTGGTCTTCTGAATGGAATAAAAAATGGATTTCAGGTGTTCTACCACTGTCTTCTGTTGTTTTTTCCCCTTTATCTCTTTGAAGTTATTTTAAGATGTGGTTAAATGATCTCAGGTCTTCTTAATTGTCCCCAGAAGGTCCAGATACATAGCCCTTTTTACACTGATACCTCTCAATTAAACTCTATTAAATTAAATGTTTCATAAGTCACATACGGGGCTGTACAGTGGTGCAGTTGGTAGCACTGTTGCCTTGCACCAGGAAGGTCCTGGGTTTGATTTTTGGCCCTGGGTCTTTCTGCACAAAGTTTGCATCTTCTCCCTGTCCATGTGAGGGTTCTCTCCGGGTTCTCCGGCTTCCTCCCACAGTCACACACAAAAACATGACTGTCAGGTAAATTGATCTCTCTAAATTCTCCCTAGGTTTGAGTGTGTGTGTGTGTGCGTGTGCGTGTGTGTGTGTGCGTGTGCATGGTTGTTTGTTCTGTCTGTCTCTGTGTTGCCCTGCGACAGACTGGCAACCTGTCCAGGGTGTACCCTGCCTCTCGCCCGGAACGTTAGCTGGAGATAGACACCAGCAACTCCGGACCCCTCTAGGGACAAGGGTGTTAGAAGATGGATAAGTACATAATTAGTAAACAATCAACCTGTGTTTTATTTTGATATTAATATAAATCCAGTGGCAACAGTGGCAGGAGTTTGCCCTGCACTCAGTGGGTTGCTGGTTCGATTCCTCGCCCTTGTTGTTTGTGTCTTTGGGCCAGGCACTTTACCCGCCCTGCCTGGTGGGGTTGGTCAAAAGGGCTGATGATGCAAAATTGCAGCCTTGCTTCTGTCAGACTGTCCCAGGGTAGCTGTGGCTACAGACCAGTAGCTTCCCATCATCAGCATGTACTCTTTGAGGTCACAAAATATTATAAATAATTCTAAATAAAATCAAGCTGGTTAAGGAGACAAACACATCATGCAGAAATATTATCTGAGATGGGATGTTAACACTGGATATCACCCTTAGCACAACATGGCAGTATCATTCTGTGAGGACTTTTCATCAGCAGAGAAGCTGATCAGACTTAAAGATAGATGAAAGAAAACCTCTTGACTTCAAAATGAAATGTAAGTACATCCTGAACATCCTGTACTGCCAGAGCAACAATGAGATGGTTTATGGTGAGCCTATGAATGATCTGGTTTTCATGTCAGGATTGTCCAGTTAAAGACCTGCCCCAATTATAATAATAGTAACACAAAAAATTACAGTGATGTGGTCTCAATTCAGTTTGATTGACTTTTAGCTATTGGCAAAAAACAAAAAGAAACTAAGCAAAAAAAAAAAACAAGGTGGGATGAATGGACTTCTTTTGTAAAAATAAAAAAAATGTTTATAATAACTTGAAGCAAGCTCAGCATTGAAGCAGACAACATAAATCAGGCATTCCTTGCACAAATAGTAATGAAATAGTGACAAAAGGATGCAGACATTAGCAAGGCAATTATATGTATGTAATTTTATTCATGTCTTGCATTTAATTACAAGAGCACCTTCTTGAATTGTCCCGATTCTCATATTAGGGCTTGTACTTCTGTCTGGAGGGGGACTCTCAAATTACTGCTGAGTCTGGGTGAAATATTCATCAGTATCAGAAATTTCTAGAAATATCTAGACTGCATATTACCTATGCGCAAAAGGCTGACAACTAAATTAACAGAAGGTATGAAAATAAAATCGTCATCAAATTGTCACCTTGTTAATACACAAACTGATTTGGGATGCAAAAAATAGTCCAGATGATTGGCAGATTGCCTACTAAGGACAGAGATCTGGTGGTACAGACCTCAAAGTCCTGTTCCGGTTTAGACATGTTGCTGGTACATTTGAAATGTGACCCTGCCAGTGGAGGTTCAGTTAAACTCATGTAAAGATACTGTATCCTTTACTTTGGACACATGATTACATTTAGGCCTGGAGGCACAGGCCAAGTGAAGTGATCAAAAACTGTATTACTTCATTTAAAAATGAAAAGTGGAAAAAAAAAAGTATGACTTACACAGCTTGTAATAACTTGAAATAAAAGACACTTGAATGACACTGAATGCAGTGATTTATTAAAATTAAACTTTACTGCTTATCAGTGAAATGTAGAAGAATCTGTCTGGTAAAAGGATGGTCCAAAAAAATCACAGCTCATCATAAGAAAAAAAACCTCTCCTTTTGAGATTTTTGAATGACATGTTCATGTGGGGAGCAAATTCTACCAATGGTCTTAAATAATTATTTTGTCTCTATAGTAATCACTAAATTAAACACCAAGTGGCTGCAGGTACTTGGTGTTCACTTCTCATCATCGCCTAGGATAAAGTGACCGTGCCCTGCATTCTTACATATGCACATTTATAGTACTTCAATATTAAAATCAACATTTCAAATGTTGGTTGTAAATCATAATACGATTGCAACATGTGCCATGAAATCGACGAGCTTCTGGCGTGCTCGAGTTTCCACATGTCTAGCTATAGGCCTGAGCACACATGGTAGCATCCTCATTTGTTCACCTAAAAATAGTTCCAGACTACTAGACACATTTTTTCGAAACCCATGCATCTTGGTACCTGATACTGAGACTCAAACGTCTGTAAATGGTGTTGCTCAAGGATATATAAGAGAGGGGGGAAAGAGGCTTTTGGCATTCACTCGAGTCCGCCTTGGTTTTCACTCGCCTCACCGCAGAGCAAAGGTGAGTGGGACATGCACCTTCTGAAAGCTACCCCGACTTCTGCAGATCACACTGCGGGTGGAAGCGGATTCAGAGGAGGGGGATCTTTGTGGACTACCAGCTGTAGGGAGAAATGGAACCAACCTAGGCAGCAAATACATGGACCTCAGGACATTTCAGTTAACGCTAAAGTTGGCCAAATGGGGCCTTTTCATTTCAGAGGATCAACGTTTTTTTGGAAGAATGCTGGTTGGCTAGAGCTAGACTGACTCATGTTGTCGCAGCAGCGAATGTTTTCAGCTGCATTTAAAAAACATGTTTGATAGATATTCATGCCTGTGTGATCTGGTCTCCTGGTGAGAGCATCGTTTCTTAAGTGCATTCACAGCTAAACGCTTTGGGATGAATAGTCAGTAGGCTCCAGTGAAGAAACATCCTGAGGCAAAGGGAAGCTGTTTAGCCAGTTGCAAACATTGATGCTTATGATGTTTCAAAGGTTTGTAAAGTGAAAAAAAGGAAGCAACTCTTATCTGAAGCTATGAGAGGAAAGGAATAATTTTTCATCTGGTATTTTATAACCTAAAATCTATGCTTTTGTTAGGCATAAAAGGCCAAAGAGCATGTTGCCATAGTCGTTTTGGTTGATGCTTTAAATTTTCTTTCCACTGTAACAACATAAGAACTTGTTAGTATTTCAGATGCTCATTCTAACCTTGAGATTTGTCTTCTTTTCATCCCAAGAATAAAAAATGGCCTTCGCTGGTCTCAACGATGCTGATGTCAAGGCTGCCCTGGATGGCTGCGCAGGTGAGACTTTTCCTCTATTTTCACATAGCACTGCATCATTTAAACTTAGCAAAGTAGCTAAGAGCAGAGAGGAAGACTTTACCAAGCTCTCAGTTTCACGAACGTGCCTCAGAAACTGCCAGCTACAGCTACCCTGAGTCATCCACACCTTGTTGCTGACGTATAGGGCACTAATGGAGATGAAATGTGCATTTTCAGCTGCTGACTCCTTTGACTACAAGAGTTTCTTCAAGGCATGCGGCCTGGCCAGCAAGTCCTCCGATGATGTCAAGAAGGCCTTTGCCACCATTGACCAGGACAACAGTGGCTTCATTGAGGAGGAGGAGCTGAAGTAAGACATTACTTGAACACTTAGCGCTGCTAAATTAAAATCTTATTGGCTTAAAATATGGATAAAATCTGACATTGCTTTCTAGTCTTGCACAGTCATCCTTCTGTTTGAGGGCTGGGCTTGACCACACTCTAGGCGATTTGAATATTTTTTGACCTGCTTGGTCATGCATTACATTTTCCTAACTATTTAAAAGACCAAAAAAAGATTTGAATAATTAATTAAAGTTTACCTGCATTGGTATAATTCTTACTCTTTTGTCCACTCGTCAGGCTGTTCCTGCAGAACTTCTCTCCCAGTGCCAGGGCACTCACCGACAAGGAGACTAAGACTTTCCTTGCCGCTGGTGACAGCGATGGTGATGGCAAGATCGGAGTTGATGGTAAGAGTTCTTTGCATAAACTTAAAAGAACTGAACTACAACTTTTTTAAAATATCAGTATGCCAAAGTACAAAACCTCTTTTCTGAAAAATAGTGGTTGCTTTTTCATAGACCTTGATTGGAATTTTTGCTTCATCAGATTAATTCTTTGTCACAAGAAGTGTTTTCTTGCATGCAGACTGACTATAAGCAGCTTTACTTGTTCTCATCATCTAAAGTGAAATCTACCAATGAGACAATCCTGCAGACAGAAGCTTTTGCACTTTGGCCATTGAATTGTATAAATCGTAACTCTTGGTCAGAATCGGCTCAATGAGTCTTACACCAATAAATTTTTTGCAATGATTCCCTACTTTCTGCAACTAACAGCAGTTTCATTCTATCTTTGCAGAGTTTGCTGCCCTCGTAAAGGCATAAATTTCCACTGACCAAGATCCACTTCTTTTCATGGAACCGCAAACTCCTCAAAGATTCATTAATCACCAGCTGAAAGAATATTTTTTATACCTTATTTATGAGTTGCCTGCGAACTGTTTCTCAACATGGAAGACATATTTTGCTGTTAATGTTACTCAAACTGTGTTATGTGTTCAGAAATGATGACTTGTGCAAACTGTACAACACCATCTGCACTTTTGAGGAAGAGTGAAAAACCAGGAATAAATACTCTTTTGGTGTGAAGTCATCTTGTTCAGGTCAGTCTTTGGCTGAGTGCGCTGCATTTCCTAACAGAAATCATTTCAACACAATGGGGCTAATGAAGAGCCAGTGTCAAGTGAGTCCTCATATGCCACAGCTTTTGAATGCTCAAGAGTTGCTAAGCAATGGGTTAGATGACTTGCCCGGCACTTGTTCTTATAATTGGTTAATGGGAAGGGGAGCGTGGCTGGACATTGGCCAGGGCTTGGGAAATGTGCTGGGAATTGCCCCGGGGCTTTGCTCACATGCTTCTTTAGACCCAGGGAACTCTGCAATAAATAGCTGGGTAATTAGATGAACTACTCCAAGATCTATTTCTTCTACAAGTGCTGCATAATCAGTAAAATGATGTGCTGTGGCAACAGGATGGCTAATAACACTCACTGTCTCAGCAGCGGGGCTGCTTCCTGGCTCAAACCCACTGCAAATAGCTACACTGGTTTAAGAACTTTTTAGCAAATTACTCACTTTATTTATTCACTTTCTTTGCAGTAAACATCTTTTTTGGATGGTAGAACAGTCTAAAACAGTGCATTAGCTTCAAAAAGCTTATTTTAATTTTAAGCTTACTTTTCTTTCTGAAGCCAGATTGCAATTGCAGTGGGTTTCAAAAGTCCTGGGAATTGCAAGTGAGCAAAATGTAAACCCTCATCCCTATCAGATAACAACCTCACCTAGTTACAGTCAGGCGGTGGTCAAAACAGAGAGAGGCTCAAGGGCTGCAGCTTACCCCACAGCATTATGCTGCCACCTATTGGCCATAAATCCTCAGTTTTATCCTCTACAGAGTTATTAAATTATTCTGTCAGAAAAAAAATGACAAAGCCCTCATAAGCATTTAATAACATTGAGCATTGTTTTCAGAATTGATCCACCCTCTAACACAGAAATAAACATTTCCTTCAATGCTCGATGAAGATGAAATGGTCAAAATAGGGCTGACTGAGATTTTTTTCTAAACATCATCTTCTATTTCCTTTAAAATCTAAAAATTATTCTTTTTTTTATTTTTATAAAGAAACACAAAATATTTCTTCAAAGGTTGGGCTTATATACCTATTGCTGACATGTAACAAGGAAACCACTTTCTTTACAAAGTAAATTTATTTCTTCTTCCTCACAGTATTCAAATAATGCCTCAAATACATAAAACTGTGCTCTGCTCAAAATGAAACACAAGAGCAATAGATTTACCAAAAGAAGAGGTTAAATCATACCTTAAAGCTGGTTAGTGTTAAAAGTAGCAAAAACAACCAGTTTATCCAACTTACTCCAGCTATAATGCATGCATGCT
The DNA here is from genome assembly GCF_019740435.1 of Gambusia affinis. Classification (NCBI taxonomy): domain Eukaryota; kingdom Metazoa; phylum Chordata; class Actinopteri; order Cyprinodontiformes; family Poeciliidae; genus Gambusia; species Gambusia affinis. The sequence goes on along the minus strand of NC_057886.1, from coordinate 11,284,027 downwards.
GAGTATCCTCATGAATATGGTTACGGGTTGGCAGCAGCCCTTCCAATTCGCCCACATCAGCAGTGCACAGGCCTATTCTTAGCAGCCAGGGACATTAAAGACTTTTTCAAACGCACCTTTTAAGCGTCTTCATTTTTGAAACTTAAAATAGACCGCTCTGTAGCTGCAGTACGAGCCCCCCCCAATCCCTTCCTTCGTCTTCCTCCTCCTCCACCTCCTCCTCAGCACGGTGTCAGTTATCTTATGCTTCAGATTTCCACAGCGTGACAGTATATAAAAGGTCATTGGGAGCACCAGGATGGTCACTGCAGTCGACTCCAGTCTTGTCTGTATCATCTGTACCCTACAAAGCAAAAGGCACAACCGAGGTGAGTCTGAAGGAAGAGAGGAAAGGGACGAGAAAATGCGGGACCCGCATCCAGACTTGCATCCTTGAAAAACCTTTTTGCTCTTTATTTCTTTTGACATTGGGTTTGCTCAGGATCTCACTGCATTGCAGCATCTAAAGAAACACACTGAATGCCTATATTTGGGAGCGTCAGCATTTAAAAAAAAAAGAAAAAGAGAACCGTGGATTACTGGTCAGACCTCAGCATCTTGCAATAGTTGCAACTGTCAATCTCAGCTTCACGGAAGGAGTGAAGCAATGCAAAACCTGCACTTCAGAGAGAATTGGACTTAAGTATTTCAAATTGGAAACCTTTCTTGTTCTGTTTATTCTACTCGGAAAGCCAAAAGACAACTATTTAAACAGCATTTTTTGTTTGCAAGACATGGTGTGAATTTTTTTGGAGCGATCAAAATTCTGTTTCTTTAGCTTTGTGATTGTTTTTTTTGCAATGCAGTGAACTATAATCAAGTCGTTTATATAAATAGGCTGTTTCTTTAGGGATAACTGCTTTTACAAAAGTTTAAATTAATCAGTGTTTTATCTCTGCAGATCAAAATGGCTTTCGCAGGTGTACTGAGTGATGCTGACATTACTAAAGCCCTGGATGAGTGCAAAGGTGATTCTTCTCTACTTTTTCACTCTTGCTTAATTTTTTGTATCCTTATTCTTATTGATATTTGCCTCTGGTCTCAGTAGCATAATAAGCTCTGCTGATTTCAGGCGCGGACTCATTCGACTACAAGAAGTTCTTCAAGACTTGCGGTCTGGCCGGAAAGAGTGCTGACGATGTCAAGAAGGCCTTTGCCATCATTGACCAGGACAAGAGTGGCTTCATTGAGGAGGAAGAGCTGAAGTAAGATGCATGGCTGGACAAAATGGGCTTCATACATTCGGTAGCAATTGCTTTAGTAATATAGTAATATTACAGTGTCAACTGACACAAGATACTGCAGGAATGCAAGAGGAAATGGATTTCTACATTTATATGGGAGACCTTTAAGGGCCGTGGTGCTCATCTTATGATGTTAAATTAAGATTAAATACTATTCAGTAGTAACATTAGAACGGTAGACTTAGGCGGTTATGACTATCCTATAAATTTGGTCCAGAAAGTCTTACTTAGAGAGAATTTTTTGGATTGCAGCCTACTCACTCCTTTACTTGCAGTTGTAATCCAACAACAGCATGCAGTACATTTCTTTATGTATTCCCTTGTGCCATCTCAAGTTTAACAGTGGCCCCCATCTGGGAGATCCTTTTAAATCTTTCTCGAGGTGACACCTGCCCTACCAAGCAAAATCTTGCCAAGAAAAGAAACTTTCCCTGAACAAAGTGGTTGCAAAGTGAGATGACATGTATATAAAGATGCTTTTTGGTGTTTAAATGTGCTTGGAGAGTTTTGGGGGTTGATCAGATGGACCAAACTAGTCTGACCTTCAACGTCTTTGAGACCTGAGATAAGGACTGAGCGACCATGAATAGCTATAAATAAAAATGTCCATGAATATGCTTATTTAACCCACCTTTGCATTGTATTTTCAGTATAGCTGCCTTATTTGGTCTATTTGCGATGTGTTTTGATCAATAATATTAAATGAGCACCTCTTGTGTCTGTGGCAGGCTGTTTCTGCAGAACTTCAGCGGAGGTGCCCGTGCACTGACCGACGGTGAGACCAAGGTTTTCCTCAAAGCCGGTGACAGCGACGGAGATGGCAAGATTGGCGCTGATGGTACGTGCCGAGACGCTCGTTGGACATTCCTTTGTTTAAACAAATGTACAACTTTCTGTGATTTTATGTCTCTGTCTACCCTGCAGAGTTCGCTGCTATGGTAAAGGCATAAAGATGGCAACATGACCAACAACACATGCTCTGATGGAACAACAATGCCCACATCGACCTCCCCCCTTTTCATCTGAATATAAATAATTTTTATACATTTGCTTAAGGGACGTTTCCTCCTCTATGCAACACACTGTCCAAAAGGTGATGATTGTGAATGTCGCTCGGTTGTGTTCATGTCTTAAATATGAATTTTGCTAACTGTAAAATCTATAATGCACTTTCCAGGAACTAAAAGTAAAAGAAAATAAAATATTCTTTTACAACTGTCTTACCTCTTTGTTTTTGTATCATTTCGCTCACATGACCCCTTTTGGGTTGGAGAAGTAGCATTAGAAAAGGAAACTATGTCAAATGCATGATGACTTGAAACCTGGCTCAGACGGTCAGGAACATTTTTCATGCAATCTATACACAAAAAAAGTGCAAAAAAGCCACTAAAAAAGAGATTTTAAAACTCTCAAGAGAACTTCTAGTCAAAATTATTTAGATCCACTTTACCAGGGTTTAACAGCCATGTGTAACAGTGAGTTCAAGACCTTAATCTTGGATGGACACTCAAAAATATCCATCCATCCATCCATCCATTATCTGAACACCCTTCTTCCCTAATGGGGTCGGGAGGGTTGCTGGTGCCTATCTCCAGCTGCGTCCCGGGCGAGAGGCGGGGTACACCCTGGACAGGTCGCCAGTCTGTCGCAGGGCAACACAAAGACATACAAGACAAACAATACACTCACACACACACTCACACCTAGAGAGAATTTAGAGAAACCAATTAACCTGACATTCATGTTTTTGGACTGTGGGAGGAAGCCGGAGAACCCGGAGAGAACCCACCATGCACAGGGAGAACATGCAAACTCCATGCAGAAAGATCCCCGGCCGGGAATCGAACCCAGGACCTTCTTGCTGCAAGGCAACAGCTCTACCAACTGCGCCACTGTGCAGCCCACTCAAAAATATTATTTTGCCATTTCACTTGTATTATGTGTTTCCAAATCTAGTGCCCTACCTACTCCATTATCCTGAGGTTTAGTCCCTGGCCCCAAAGTTTTAACTATCATAAGAAATTAGAAAAATGTATCACCACTTTTATGAGATATCCAAATAATTGTTACCCCGTTTAATGGCATACTATTAAGCACATGAACTCCAGTACAAACTGAGAGAGGTCTAACAATACATAAATCATTTGCTCCTTTTTGTAGTTTCACACTACAACCACTAGATGGTAGTATGGAGATTCCAAGTTGCCCTTCAGCCGTTTGAAAACATCAGAAAAAATGTATCATCCTTCTGATTATTTCTTACCGCCCATTTTACAATTTTTTTTAGGATCTATTTGTTCTGTAATTTGGACAAAAGTGTTCGAAATAACTACTTCAAACACTATTTCAATAATAAATGTCTATGTTCATATGGTACTTTCCAATGCATTTATACCATTTTTTTATTTTTGTCACATCTAAAAATGATAAAAAGGTCACCCGAGTTTGCTGACATTTTATATAATAGAAGACAGTTATGAAGTAGAAGGAAAGGAATACCTAATTTCAATAATAGTTTTTGGTCAGATTTGTGCTCATCACTTAGCCTATATTCAGACTCTCTCAGTAAAAAGAAATATCTTTTTTTTGTGAAGTAGTTAATGCTTATCATCAGTGAATAGCAATTTTATATTTGTATTTTGAGTAGGCCTGAACCTCTTACCCAGTGTTACTGTATTTGGTCATCCATCATGTTGCTGCAGTCACCATATTTTACAGACAGTATTTTTTGGTTAGAGTGTTAATTTTCAAACAATTGCAGCAGTTTGCGTATATACAAAAAACGTTCACTTTTGGTCTCATTTGACCAGAGCATCTGGTGAGCAAGGTATGAAAACTTTTTTTGTTTCTTTTTTTTTAAACATTAATTTCAACAATTGACCAAATTGTATTTGTTCACAGTTTCCTGTGAACACATGTTCCCACCTGATCTCTGGATCTCCTCAACCTTCCTGTACCCCTCATGCTCACCAGGAGCCTTTTGGCTGCTCTGATCAACATGGATGGCCATGTTTTGGTATTTCAACAATTGTGCCATGTTTTTTTTTTTTTTTTTTTTTTTTTTTTTTTTTCATTTCTGGATGATAAATTGAACAGAATTCTGTGAGATGTTCAAAGGTTGGGATTTTCTTTCTTCCATAACTCTACTTTAAACCCCTCCAGAACTTTATCCCTGATCTGTCTGCTGTGTTCCTTGGTCTTTATTAAAATGTTTGTTTACTATTGTTCAAAAATGGACCAAACACATTTAAACTGTTCAGATTTTTCATTTGATTTCAAAAATTACTCCCGACGTGCTTGTGTTTTTAATAGGTATAGCATACAAAATCTAAAAACCAAATGTAAAAAAAAAGTAAATGTCGGTGATTACCTGTACATGCACTTTGTTTGAGTTTACCAATAATGACATGTTTTAACACTTAAATTTACCATTAGTGGGACTAACAAAGGGTCATTTTATCTTAGATAGTGAAAAGATTTCTTAATAAAATAATGATTAGTAAATTATAATAATCTTGTTTGAAAAACTGATGTGCTACCAAACTGATTACTTCCTCTTTTTTTGCTTTGCTACACAGACAGATTTTTTTCTCTCACTGTCATCTGTCAGTCTCCTTTGCCCCAGAGAGGTGAGAAAACACCATGTCCTGTCTCCCCATATGCGCTCTTACAGAGCACTAGCAGATGTAAATAAATGATTGACCTGTAACAGTATAGTTAAGGTGGTATCAGTGGGGATGCATGACATCATGCACCCCTTCCAGGTAAAGTGGCATCACTCCACTCCATCCTGCGTCCTTGGTCTCTTTTTCACACTGAGCCATAATGAGATGATTGAGTTTCTTTTTACCTCCTAAATGAAGTCTAACTTCACCAGCACATTTCAGCAGCTTGTCAGACGTCAGCTGCTGAGAGGCCTCACTGACCAGTTGGTAGCTGAATAATACTCGAGAGGAATCAGAAAGAACAAAGCTATTTATTCATTAATGCAAATGGGCTCAATGTTGCCACAAAGTGTAACAAAGATCCACTTCAAGATTCCTGTGGTTAAAGTTCTGTGGCCCTTGAAAAACCGAGTTTTATTTAGGGTCTTGAAAACAGTATTACTGAAACAACAATTTCAGTAATCCTGAAAACAGGTGTGTTTGGTCTGATTTACATTCTTATATAGCAGTATGTATTAGGCTTTGTGATACATATACTATATAAAAAGTATGAATTGTTGATTATAGCATTCTTTACAAATTAATCAAGCATATTATTTTGTAAATATAATGTGTAAAAATGGTTGAACTATAACTACTTCATCTATTAACAAACCCCAATTTGTATCTTATGGTTTTGGAGTTCAATCAAGAATTTAGGCTTTTGCTTCTGTTAAAGTCAGACTTTAGAGGTTAGAACCAGCTGAGTTTCTTGATCTTAAAGAACAATGCAGTGCTGCTTAGGAACTGCTGACTATGCATACTTGGTGTGATTTTGACAAATATTTTCTACTGTGTTTAAAGTTTTGGTCAATTTGCAACAGAAAAGGTTCATTTGAATGCATTCCTCATGCATTTTGTTAAGTTTTACTGATTTTATATATAGGTTAAAATCTAACTGCTGACTTTCAGTGATAAGTGGATTTCTACTCCAGAATATCGACTCCTGGTGTCTAAAGAGATAACATTTGCAGCCTAACACACAGAGAACTTACTCAGCAATGATACAGCGCATTTTTTTTCCAGGCTTAAAACAAAATTCAGGTTGACCTTTACGCAAAACTGTGTCATTTACTGACAGAAGCGAATGAAAGTGCATCAGTACAAAGATTTCCTGTAACTGACACGAAGAGGTGGTCTTTTGTTATCAGGGACTCAGAACAAAGGGTAATCCCCATGCCGCTAGTTCCAGGTATTTTGGACACGTCCTCATGTCACAAGACTTTTGATCGCTGTTGTTTCCCGATCCGTCTGGCTGGTCTGATCAATGAATAAATACAATTCCCATCATCACCGTTTGGGACGTCAAAGTGACCTTAATCTGTACAAGTGACAAAGCATTTTCATGGATCTCCCCACCTCCCGCACTCGAAGTCAGTGTAAATGAGAAGGTTAGAATTGTGAGCTTCCCTGACATGACGTTTTGTTTCTTTCTTTTTTTTTTCTTTTTTTTTTTTTTATTCTTTTGATGATATTCGATCATGGGAACCTTAAGCTTTCCAAAGAAAGACATTAGAAACAAGTTTTCATACGATCAACCAATAATAGCATCAAAGATGGAGCTTCCCTTATTCCTAAATATATTGCTAAGATCCTTGTTTTGGAAGTGCTGCCTGAAAAATAATATCTATATGATGGGGGTGGTACAGTAAAAGAGGAAGAAAAGAAGAGAGACAGTCGTTTTCCAGTCTTTCCCCGCCTTTACTGTAGCTACATAATGGAGTTGAAAGGAAGGGGACTGTATGATGGAGCTGAGGTTGAGTTAAAGGCTTTTTATTTTTTTCTTCTAGACTTAATTTGCTATTTACAAGGGCGTTACGGAACTCCACATCCCGATCTCTGTGCTCATGCGCGTTATAAATAGTAAAGGTTAATTAGTTAGCTGAGAAATCGGATCAGGGGCGGGCAGTCAGAATTTGATCCATAGTCAGGTAACTCAAGCAATCCCTATTGTCACTGCATTCAGACCTATATAAATCCTCCTTGACGGACAGCAGTCACCACAGCGCCTCACCTCTCATCTGCATCACCGTCCGACCACGGAGCAAACTTCTAACGCGGTAAGATGCGGAGGACTCACGGAGTTCACGTCTGCTTCTTTACATTACTATGTTTTAAAAATCTGAAATCCTGGCTTTTACTAATTACCAACAGCATGCAGCAAATACATCAGAAATATATAAATAATAATAATGAAAAAAACAAAACAAAAAAAACAAACAGAAAGTTCTATGTAAAAGTTGATAATTTGCTGGCTGCAAGATCAGTGACTAACTTGCCAGGTTTCAGGCTGCCTATTGCCACTTTGTAATGTTTTGCTCTTCCTTTTACATCGCACCTGTCTAAATGTGTTAATAATTCACCATGGCTGTTCTTCCTACAGGAATAAAATGTCGCTCTCATCTGTCCTTTCTGCTGATGCCATCGACAGCGCCATCAAGGACTGCCAAGGTATCCTTTTTCACTAATATATCTTTTTGATCTCTTTGTACACATGTACAAGTTGCCACCGCAGTCCACTGACAATGGATTAGATGGCTCAATTAAATAATTATGCACGTATTCAAAGTGCTTTGGTACAGTGCTTTATTCTATTTAGCATTAAGGATGCTTTCCTTCAGAATTGCTTTCTCTTGGCAGACTTCAGATTTGATCTTCTAGTTTCAGCACTGTATAGGTGAAACTAAAACACAACGTACCAAATATCCATATATTCTCTGACTTTTTTGTCAGAGAATATTTGAATATTTGAAGGAAGTCTGATCTGTACAAAACAATTTCTTTTTGTCAGATTGATTAACTTTTTTTGTTCCTTGAAGGGGAGGTTTGTTTACACTGGTTGTAAAGTACAACTGAAGTAATATCAGTAAAAAAAAAAAAGAAAGAAAGAAAAAACAAACAAAAGAAGAAAGAAAAAAAAGGACAAACGTGAGATCTTAATTAAGAGGTGTCAAGTGTCAAATAAACTTCCAGTACATTTTTTATTTACTGAATTAAGAATTTAACAGTATATATAAATAAATGCTTCAAAAATGATGGCGTTCCTGACTAGAAAGTAAAACCTTTTTGAAACATAACAATATTTGTTCTACTGTAGAAGCTACACATATTGAGCAAGATTATTAAGTGTAAATAGTTGCTTCCAAGACTACTTGCATCTGCAAGTAGTCTTTAATTCTATTTTTAAAACTCTAAATATAACTAATGGAAAAATCATCTCTCTTTACAATTGTTGCATGACAATATTTCCAAGCCAGGACAGTTTTCAGTAAAATCTGTATGCCTCTTCTCGCAGCTCCGGACTCCTTCTGTGCAAAGAAGTTCTTCCAGTTGTGTGGCCTGAGCAAGAAAAGCCCCCAGGATGTGAAGAAGGTTTTTGGGATCCTGGACAACGATGCCAGTGGGTTTATTGAGGAGGAAGAGCTGAAGTGAGTCGTCAACGTTTTTTGTTTCCTGTGAAGATTATCTTCATCTTAGAAGAAAAAAAATGCAGTAATCCTCATCGGTTTTTGGAAGAAAATCAAATTTCTTCTTTGTAGCTTTTCACAATATACGTTCTCCTGCTACAGTAATCAGATGTGCATACATGTTCAAGTGGTTATAGCTAATTTTCAGTATGCCTACATGTGTTATTTGGGCATTTTCTTTTTATTTATTTATTTTCCATCTGATTCAATAAGACATCAGTTTTATTTCCCAAATTGTCCTTGAGTGCTTTTTTTGCTGTTCATTCAGATGAAAAGTTTCCTCTGGCTTCATGCATCTTCTTTTCCTCCCATCAGGTTTTTCCTCCAGAGGTTCCGCCCTGGGGCTCGGGTCCTGACGGACAAGGAGACCAAGGCCTTCCTGAGTGCTGCTGATGATGATAGCGATGGGAAGATTGGAGCGGAAGGTGAGAATTTCTGTTTGGATGATGTGTCATTCCAAAATGCAGTTAAGTCAGAGCCTAAAAGAGAAACATTCAACTCCCTGGTCAACATTTTTGTGTGGATTTCTCATTAGTCTGGTTTGAAGCTAAGTGGGCTTGAACTCCAAAATGGGTTCTTGAATAGGACCTTCTTGGGTCGACTGAATGCATGCTGTATTGTCAATACCAGTCATGTCTCTTACGTAAAAAAAAAAAAAAAATTAAATCAGAGCTTTAAAGCTGTGAAAAAGAAGTAATCTCATCTGGGCCATTTTTTAGCACAATTTCTACATACATGGAGTCATAGGTTAAGGTTGGCTGGATCTGAAGACAGTTTGTTAGATTAGATCAGGTGTTCCCAAAGTCGGTCCTCGAGGGCCGGCATCCAGCATGTTTTAGTTCTCTCCCTGGTGGCACCAACAACCTTTTCAACATGTCAATGTTCTTCTTAGGACTTCTAACAAGCCATTATTTGATCCAGGTGCGTTAAACCAGGGAGAGAACTAAAATATGCAGGATGCCGGCCCTCGAGGACCCACTTTGGGGAACCCTGGATTAGATGAAACATTTCTGGTTGAAGCGATTGAACAATCTTATCATTGGCAAACTATATAGTAGCAAAACTATCCTGCTAAAATTTGAAATTGCTCATTAATCTTTATGCTGATGGATGCCTGGACCTGAGTCACCTGTAATAAAAATATATCTTTTTTCCCCACAGAATTCCAAGCTTTGGTCCTGTCCTAAACTGGTGAAAACCCCTCCATCTAGATCTCATCTTAACCTATCGCCTTCGATTGAACACATTAAGGGCTCCTACTTTAGTACTTTAGTAATTTTCAACCTAGTTAAACACGTCTTCATTTTAATGTATTCCTTTTAACTAATGTATACATTTCTGTCATGTTTTTAGCTTTTTGGTTCTTCATGTGCTTCAGACCATCATAAAGCTGTGTTGCCCAAACTAATAAGCACCTATCTGCTAAAATAAAAGGATAAAATCTAATCCCAATTGCTTGTCTTTGCTTCTTTATAATTAGCATTGTCTTAGATTGAAACTTGAGTTAAGGTGGTTTAAATAGAAAAAAAAGTTGAAAATACAGAGAAAGAAAATTATACATAGCTCTTTTACAGTACAGAGGTGTCCTTGAATGTGCACTTTCCTTTATCTTGCACACAGTAAATAAGATTAAATATCAGATAGTATCGAGTACATAAGAAGTCTACTGTGTATGTGCACTACAGATGTGTGCGTGCGTGTGTGTGGGCATGTATTTGGGTGTGTGGGAGGCAGAAAATCATAGATCTGTGGAGCTGTGGGGCCAGGGGAAAAGTAGCAAGGGGTGACCTTGCTGACCACCTGAGTGTCACTGTGGTCAGATCGAGTGGCTCCTGACCTCAGCTTTGTAAATAAACTCCAACACCGCTCTGGCTGGGAAAACAAAACACAGGCACAAATAAAAACCTTTGCATTTGCAAAAATCAAATGGGAATTTCGACACATACAGCCAACCATGCAAAAACTTTGCCCTCACAAATGTGAATATGCAATTAAGGCATTATGCTAACTGGAAGTGCACGTTCTCAAGGAGTGCTCTTAAAAAGTGCTGGTTCAGATATTTTTGGAGAAGAATAATTGAAACAGTAGTTTATCATATCCACCACTCTGAAGTTCCTCCTTCCACCATACTTTCAAATCAGTACCATACTGCATTTCTATCCTCTGCACTTACAGGATTCAAGGAATTAACATTAACAACTACCTCACTCTTCTCCCATCCGAGTACAGAGTAGCATTTTTAGAGCTCCCACTTTAATGTTGTTACAATTATCCCTAGATTGTAGGGGGAAACCTGACTATTAGAGCACACACCTGATATTCACAGCTACCCCACGGGATATACCCTGGCATTAGCATGAGGTCATGGTCACCAATGTAGATTCTGCAGTTATACATTTAGCAGCTTCATTTAAGCTGCTTGCAAAGATATGCTTCTTGGTCTTGTTATTTTTATTGAAAAGATGTTTGGACTTCTTTTTAGACATTTCACAGTAAATTGAAGTGATGCGAAACACTTGTTTCACAACACTTTTAACACCTGATGAACTATTTAACATTTTATCACAATACAACCACAAGCCTTAGTTTTTTTTAATAGGGAACGGTGTAAACCAATATAAGGGAGTGCTTATTTGTAAGTGGAAAGAAATCAATACATAGTTTTCAATATTTCATTATAACCCAACATCAGAAAATTGTGTGGATTTGTGACCAGCCCATCTGACTCTGTAGTTTGCACAAAGAATTTTGCTACAGTTTTACCTGCAAGTAATTTGGGGTACATCTTATAAAAACAGAATGAGAAAACGTTTCAGTCTTATGGTGTGCAAGACTATATTTTTTGCTCATTCTTTTCGTTTTGTTGGTGCGTCACTGGGTAAAATGCAGTAATCTGACAAACAATATGTCCATCATGGGTGAAGAGGTTGTTGGGGAGCGTAAGGGCCTCGATGTTCATCTGGCAACAGATTGGACCGGAGATGGAACAGTGAAGCAGCATACAAGGAGGAACGGAGCAGACTGTACTGCTTGAGGATGCAAAGGGTCCTTCAGTGTTTGCAGCAAGATGTTGCATATCTTTCATAAATCTATTTTGAAGGGTGCAAAATATTCTGTCATTATCTGTTGGGGCAAGCTTAAAGTAGGTTGACTTTGTTCTGAAGCCTTTAGAGAGGTTTGTGAAAATAGTTGTAGTTTATTAAATGAAGAATATAATGGACAATGCTGGGCATTCTCTTAATAAGACTATAACCTGGCATTTATCATCAAATTTGAAGAAACTTGGATGCGTCAATTTGTGCTTATCCTGTTTGCGCCTGTTTTTCAATAAATTTTTTCTTTGGAATTAATATAGAAATTTTGAGTCATTCTATGAGTTCTTGATCATTTATTGATCTCGCTATATATTTTCTATTGAAACTAGGTACAGACTTTGACTGGGCCATTCTAATATATGATTATCGCTTAATCTAAATCTCTCTGCTTTAGGTTCAACTGGTTTTTAGGATCGTTTTCCTGTTGGAAGATTATCCTCAGCCTTACTCTCAAATCTATTTTGGCTTCCAGTAGTTTTCCTTCTGAACAAAGGCATTTCCACAGGATGATGCTGCCACCGCTATGTTCTACAGAGGAGATGGTCACAATGATTGGGAATTAAAAAAAAAAAAAAAAATCAGTTTTGGTCTCATTTGCACAGATCACCTTCTTTCCCATGTTTGTTGTATCCGGTAACGGTTGTTAAATATATTATGTTAACCACTTACTGCTGACAGATAGTGAGAAAATTTATTTAATTATCAGGCATTCACAGCTGCTGTTATCAGTTTTTGATTCTAATCCTAATCTGTGCAGCCACAGGGGGTTGGGGGTATTTGGGTTGAGTGGGAGACCACTGAGCTAGAAGAGGGACGAGCCTGGGGGAAGCCAAAAGGTAACACAACCCAAGTGACACACAGTGGATCAGTGACCCCTGCGGGTCAGGAGCCGGGAGCGGTAAACAGGAAGGAAACGTGAGCCAACAAGTCGACACTGACGGCGGGATGTGCTGGTGTGGGACAGCAACGCGAGGTAATGTGACAAGCAGTTTACCTGGACTCAAGGGCAGTGGGAGGTAGAGCAGCAGCAGAGAACATGGATCTGTTTCTGTGGAGAAGACAATGTGAGGAAAAAAATGACAAACTGCAGCAGTTTTGGAAGCAGGCTTTGTTTTCAGTCATCATTTGTCAAGGTCTCAAAAACTCTATTTACACCTCCCTTTTCATTAGTAAGAATGTGAATAAAACTGTCAAATAAACATATTTTCATGTGTAATCTTAGATTTAAGTTTAAGAAAACATTATTTGGAATACAGTTAAGGGGAAATATACCATACGTTCTAGTTTGCAAAATAATCAGTCGCAGTACTACAAAAGCAAGTATGATCATTTTTTAGCTATTTAGAATTTATTTATTTTTCTCTATGTATGTTGAAGTGTAAATTTTAATATCAAGTCACCTTTTCCTATTTCTATGAGGCACAATAATGGGACAGCAAAGAGGCTCAGTTTTTTTTTATCTACTAGTCAGTATTGTTGAGGACACAATTGTCCGATATTGGACATCTTTACCCATTGATGTTTTTGAAAAAATAAAAATAAAAATTATATATGGCGTTACTTCAGCCTAATGCTAAAATAATTAACACATTTGCCTCTAGCATGCATCATCTCTTCATACAGTAACTTCAAGAACTGAACTTTTGTTCAGCTCTCACTGGTCCATTGCTTTCAAGGGTTTTAAAGGAACATTGCAACCATGAAAAGAGCTTGAAATGTGGAGCAGCACATGTTTAAAACAAAATATTTCCTTCCACTGAGACAACAGTCTGCACATCTAGTAATTATGTGAAAAAGAACATCACTATAATCCATGCAAAAGTACAGTATGAAGTCAGATTTGTATCAGTGAACACTTAGCAATCCAAGGCTGAATATCATAGTTACCTAGCAGCTGTACCATGTGGTTCCTCTGGGAATGGCAAGACTCCATTGAACGTCTTGTTTGTCATCCTGGTCATCATTCCACCACCAGCATCTTAAAAATTATCCCATTTCTTCACAAAAGTCTACATGTTTTCATAGAGGCTTCTTCAGAGTGACTCCCTCAGCAAAGCTGGCATGTAACAGTGCCTTCCTCTAACTTTTCTTCTTTTCTTGGTATTAGCTGCAGCTGGTGTTGTTCCAAATTACTGGAATGACCTACTCATCTGTCAAATGTGTCTTGGCTTTGTTCTTTTAAAGGAAAATTGTTATGCAATATTAAGTGGTAATGATGCTGTAGATGTCTGTTACTGGGCATAATGAGTTAAAGACAGTAACAGAAAAGTTTGAGATAAAAAAAGAAAACCAAACAAACAAAAAAATAAATAAATCCACAGAACCATCCAATGAATTAGAATAATATTTAAAAAGTGAAATGGATTATGTAGATGAGCTGCACAGATGGATGTTTGAAAGTTCTTATTTCGGTTGATTATGAAGATTTTTCCGTGTACAAGTATTAAAAATGTAACATTTAAAATTAGAGTTTTTACATCAAACCAATAAACAATAAAAAGAAATAAAACATATGTTTAATACCTGCTTTTAAACATTATTTTCTAAAGTTATTTTTAGTCTGAGAAGAGGGCCTCATCAAAACACATATCCCTATTGAATATATATGTCTGTATAATTGAAAAGAAGGAGACTTTTGCTATTCTTTTCATTAAAAAACTTCATATCAAACTGGAAAATAAATACATATTAAATTCAAACTATAACTATTCATAAAACCAGCCAACAAGAATCTTAAGACACATTAGAAAATCAAGTGATTTTTTTCTGAAAATAAAAAACTAAATGTTCAAGCCAGCAAATATTCTTTGACTCCATTACATCTGTTTTACACAGCTATTCAGCAAAGAAAACAGCAAAAATGTAAAACTTTTGTTTACATTTTACTGTTGCAGATTTTTTCAGATTATGTGAAAGACTAAACTTGTGTGTGAATGGCATCTTAATAATTCAATAATTGTTATCATTTTGCCAATGTAATTTTAAACAATTGATCTGTATAGAGAACATGTAAAACATTTGAAATATCGGTTCATTGACAACTACATATTTTCTTTCATGATTAAAAACATATTTTAATCCTCACTAAAAATCTAATTTAATGATATTTTCATTTATTTAGAAATGTCCAAAATAAAACATTTTGTAGTCAATGTATGACAGTATAGTACAAAGTCAGTTAATGTAATAATAATAATAATAATAATAATAATAATAATAATAATAATAATAATAATAATAATAATAATAATAATAATAATAATAATAGTAATAATAATACATATTTCTCTCCTTTTGCAAAGTATTCTTATATTTTCATTCATGTAAATTTGCAATATGCTGTTAATAATTGCATTTTAATTATACTTTACACATATCTTAACATTAAAGCTATGTTTATCTGAGCTACAAAAAGATGTCACGCGATTGTTAATTATGTAAAGTGCATTTTGTTGGGATTAGGCCTTTGGGACTGACTCAAATGCCTACCCTGTTTGTTTGTGTGGTACCTCAATAATTGATGACCTTGTTTCAGTGTCACTAAAAACTCATATCAAGAAAGGAATGTCCAGCTCATCTTACTGATTAAGCCTTCCTGAAACTTTAATCTGCTTCCCATCTTCAGCTGATATAAGTGGAGGTGCTCACTTAAAACCTGGGAGGTTGAAACACATTTTCTCTCATTTGCACTCTTTTGGAGCACCCAACTATCAGAGATGTTGCTACCTGATATTGTGTTTGCAAAGGGTAGTTGTGAAAGTTTTAACTTCCATCAAAGGACATTTGAATGGGCTTTGCAAGCTTACCGTAAGAACTCTATCCATAATGCAAAGGGTGACAGCTCTGTTACCATACCTACACAAGCAGAGCCTCTCTTTATGATGTATGTGTGTAGATTCCCTTCATTATGTATGAATGACAGGCTGCAAACATATCAGTGGCCATTCTTGACATGCACAGGACATTCGTGGAAGGTGATTTCTTGAAAGGCCAGTCAGTTGTTTTTCGTGGAAGCGAGTGATCGGTTGTCTGATGTAATTCAAGGAGTCTCTGTTAGACAGACTGCTGCATGTTTGCAACATGAACTTTTAAGACACACCCTGCTTTAAGCCCTGAGCAGTTGTTACATGTGCTGACGCGTCCTCAGACTCGGTAATGGCTGTCATGAAGCAGGAGACCGGTACTTTGCAAACTTTTCCAAATGAGAAGGCACAAATAGGACAAGGTGATAATCGTCTTCCAGGATAAAGTTGCTGTGCCTTACTTACTGTATGAAGGCAATTTGTCTAGTTGTGGAGGTCTGCTCATGGTTTACTTGTGGATGCTGTAGTCATAAATATTATTTTGCCCAAATCTTCTTATCATTAAATAGTGTCAGTATGTACAGATGGAGCTTAACTTAAAACAATTTGACATCATCTTTAAGAAGTGCAGACTTCAATAAGATTTTAAAATGTTAATAAATGACTTTTATAAATTTGTCAGCTGCATATCGATGATATAAATCTTCAAAACCCCAACATCACAAAAATGCTTTATTGCACTGAGATGTGCACTGTGAAGTCTATGCTAATACATCGCCTTGTGCAGGAATGAATGTTGCTGCTGAAATCTAGACTCACAGGACCAAGTAAGAGTTTAAAATTGATCCTGTGCATATTCTACCAGTAGAGATGACATTCCGGATACTTTGGTTGTAACAAGTTGTTATCTGCTGCTTTTTTGTAATATCAAACCTATTCTACTCTGTCAATAAAAATGATTTTTCATCCCTAACTGGCTCTTTCTCTTTCTGGGACCATTTTCTATAAAACCAAAGACATGGAGGTGCAAAATATTCTAAAATATTCAAATCATTCCATCTTGCCCAAAAAACCTATCAAAGTCACAAGGCCAAAATTCACTTTAGCAAATTATCTCCATTACATCTATACATCTAAATGCTTTGCCATGTTATGAGCTAGTTAAAAATCTGCTGAAGAGGTATTTGTTACAAAGTGTCCATTGAGTGTAGAGTCTTTCTCTCTTCTTTTGTCATATTGACCCTTTGGAAATTATCTCTGCAGCTAAAAATGTAGATATTTGACAACCTCTACTCAATTTAAACTTTACGTCCGAATTCTCCATGACTGTAAAGGTCTTTCCATAAAAACAAGACAATTAACACAGGCTTCTGAACATAGGTTTTATGGGCTATTTAACAAGTTTGTCTCTGTATGCAAATAACTTATGGCTGTTTGCCTACTTATATGTTGAATTTCTCATTAATCTTGTAAATTCCAAAATTCTAGATTTGTGCCACTCATCCATTTTGGAAATTAAATGTTGTCATCTTGATATTTATAAGGCACCACCTAATGGTATTCAACTCTGGGATTCAGAGCGATTGCCTTGTTTAGGGTGCTCTAAAGAGCCAAGAATTTGTCTGCATCTTAGGTTTTCTGGGCTACAAGATCTGCCCATCACCTATGAAAACTCCTCCTCTCACACGTCAGGCTCCATTGAATTGTGAATGATTTAGTTTTAACAAACTGTTGCAATATTAAACTTAATTGTGCACAATTTTGCTAGCCTCCTTTCTGGTCTTGGATGTTGGATGTCTACGTAGGTGTAATGTTCTATTAATTTTCACCAGTGGCAGATAGTAAAGTTACATTAAATCTATACATTTTACTTGAGCAACTTTAAAAAAAAATGTAAAAGAGTAGTTCGACTATAATCAACTATGACTGACTACCTCACTCATGGAATAACGTTTAAAAAACTGTGAATCACACAGAAATATTAGACCATTTTTTATTATTTGTTTCATCTTTGAAAGTAGCTGTATTTGCCAGTTATTTTGTAATCTCATGTACTGCTGGTGTACGGAAAGAAATTGAACGATTAAATGGCGCCCTCTTGTGTTTGGACAACCTAAGTCAAACAGTGAAACAGATTTTGATTTTTTTGACTCCTCTACCCATTCCCATTCACTGAAGAAAGAACAATCAAAATGTAACCAAATGATACACATGGTTTTTAGTAAAGTAAAGTTCTTGTATCAGCCTTGTCAATATGCTGAATCCTGGTGTTGCATTAGGACTGCAAGTAAATATGCAGTACACCATAAATTTTGTTAGTGGAATTGATGTGCACTGTTCAAGAATATAGTTTGCATCTGCTGTATGTTTTGGTTTCAAATGCTTTAATTTGTAAAATATTAACATTTGGAAATATTTATTGCTTTGTTATCGTGTTAATTGATTTGTATGTTGTTATTGATTTTTTTTTAAATGGCAGAATTTACATAGTATTATAATTTGTCTGATTATATCAGGTATTACAAACAGTTGTTTCTCACTTAAGCAGCCCTTTTACCAGAAACTAGCTTCAGGGTTTTTTTTTTTTTTTTCAAAGATTATTTATTGTACTAGAAAATCTTTTGTAAAGATTCTCTTTTTGGAGGACGAGCATTTCCTATCTCTTGTCGGTTCATCTCATTCATCTCAATGTTGTTTTTTCCTTCTGAAAATAACATTAATGTAAACTAAATGTGAATGACTCTGAGTAAAGATGCATCCAATCACATTCTGACTTCATCAAACTACCAACATATAAAAAAGAAAAAAAAGATAGGATGGAAAATATCCGCATGAAAACACAAATTCTATTTTTTAGAATGTTTGGAGATTGAAGAAGTACTTTAGAACTAATACCAAAGAAAAAAATTAATTGTATTAATTTTTAATTAAAATTGTATACAGTTACATGAAAATTCAAATTTAATGTACAAAATAGTTTATATTTGAAAAAGAATAAAACAAAAAAAAAATTGTTTCAATTTCTTTCTGCCGGATGTGACGACACCGTGGCCTCTCTTTCCGGTGCAGGCGTGTTAGCAGCCCTCGCTGCCAGTCAACGTCACACCTCTTCCGAAGGTTTTAGTGTTTTGTGTTTTAAGTGTTTGTCCCTGGCACTGGTCCGAGTGTGCTCCGCCATGTCCATGTACCAGGTAAAGCCCGTCTCTCCGGACATAAAGATAGATTTGCCCACCTGCATGTACAAGTTACCAAATATCCACATGAGGCAAGAGAACAGCTGCAGCTCGGACCATGCGCTTCAGGTAACCGCTCACTGGTTTGATTTCAGTCAGGATTTAGAACTACCAAGACTCAATTATATCATTGTGCCTTTTCCCCCCTTGTTATGTTTTGGTATACGTTCGTCCCAGCTTGTTTATTTTTAGCCAAGTAAGCTTCCTGAGCTTACATGACTGTGAATATGTCAAATATGGCTGATGCAACCAGTGCTCTACATAGTCATGAGATTATGGAAGGATTATATTATCAAAAGCTAAATGAATGACTCTAGTGACTAAAGATTAGAGAAAAATCTATCTTTTAGGTCAACTTCGTGTGTGGTTTTAAGAAAATGAAAGTGAAAATGTCTCTACCTAGTTTTAACTTGGCCCACTAAGAAATAATCACTTTCTGCAAAAGGGATACTGAGCTGCTGATGAAAAATGTATCACTGTGTCAGAAAGATGAGATTTTTCACAGATTTGTTGTTGCATCTTATCACTAAGATAATTGCTACTTGAGATTTTTTCTGCTCAATAATAAATCTCTCAATGGATGTTTGCTGTGACCATGGTTATGATCGACGTTTACTTAAATAGGATCAGAAATAAAATCAACATTGCAATGTTTTATGGTGAACGTAAGAATATCAATATTACACAGATCTTTAGCTTCTAAGACATCACTTGCAACTTTGACAGTTGTTTTATTTAGCAATGTGAACTATATATATATAAATGAAGGCCTTTATAAGACCAACAGTCCATCATTAAAGACAAACAGAGTGTATATTATGTATCATTTCTGATCTTCGACACACTGTATTTAATTTGTTGTTGGTTTGGTAGATCAGGTTTAGTCACAAGATGCATTTCTTAAGGTAGAACAGCTGACTTGCAGAATACTCTGACTGAACAAGTTTCTCTGTTTTCTGAGTTTGTTTGTTTTTTTCTGATTTGATGGAGAAAGAACGTTCCAAGACTACAGTGTTGAACTTTGTAATACTCAAATCTTTTGGCATTGTTTTTCAAATTGTTTTTGAAACATTGCCTCCCTGCTATGCTTGTTCTAATTACAGCTTTATGTAAATATCAATTCTTTTATTTATTTATTTTCTTAAGGAGAACACAACATTTTGTGATGTAAAATTGTGTTAAAGTACTTCTATAGTTTCATTTTATTTTCACCGAAATGGCGGACAAGCATTTCTTTTTCCTGAAGCTGTTGCCACTCCTCTGATGGAAGAGTTTAAGATGGAGGCAAAGCTTGCTGTAAATACTGCTGCGTAGTCCCTGTTTATCACCGTTGCTCTGGGGAGCAGTTTACCCAACTTAGCGTTGTCAGCAAAACCTTCTCGGTGCTCCTTTGCAATAATATCCAAGTGTTTCTTTTCCTTCCTGTCCAGCAAATGTGTAGCATCTAAAGCTTCCCCTTAATTACCATTTAATGATATTTCCTATAATGGAAACACTAATATGGAAATGTGTTATTTATTTATTTATATACATATTCCAAAAATTAGGCCCTTATGAAATCATAAAGTATCTACGCCAGGTAATTAGGAAGGCAAGCAGAACTTCAGCAAAGTTTTTCTTCTTATTATTATTTTTTTAATAATTATGTATTTAGGGAGTTGTTGTTGTTGTTAGTCGTCATGTCAATGTATCGTTTAAATTTCAGTCACTTCAGCTTTACAAAGCTAAACTACACCTTTCTGTCTTTCCAGAATGGCGACGTGGACCCAACAGTCAGGGCTCTGGAGGCGCGTCAGGATGAGATCATGAGGAAGCTGTACGAGCTGAAAGCGGCGGTGGAAGGCCTCGCCAAGACTGTGACGACCCCAGACGCAGATCTGGATGTGACTGTCAGCAGCAGCCTCTCCTCAAAGAGCTCCAGCTGTGACATCTTTAAAGCAACTAAAAACCTGGATGCACTGCTGGGGAAGGTAGAGAAGTGATGCATGTTATAGCATGTACAGCTAACTGTGCCATTAGGGCTTTTAGATTTTGGAGAAATCGTAAGATTACTACTAACTATCTCCCCCTATCTATATCAGAAGTGTATTAGAAGATTTGGACAGACAGTTTCCCATTTGTGGAGAGATAAATCAACTTATTACTCACAATATATTTTCCTTCGTCCAATTAGGACCTTGGTGCTCTCCGTGACATCGTCATAAATGCAAACCCTGCACAGCCTCCCCTCACCCTGCTGGTTCTCCACAGCCTGCTGTGTCAGCACTATCGGGTTCTCTCCACTGTCCACGTCCACTCTTCGGTCAGCAGCGTGCCGCCACAGCTCCTGTCCTGCCTGGGTCCCAAACACGCAGACAGTTACGCTCGCCATATGTTCCAGCTGGGCTTCACCCTCATATGGAAGGATGGTAAGCATTATAGTTATGTTCAGCCAGGTTCAGAACACAAGATTATTCTTTCATTTGGATAGAGATGCACAAGATGAACTGGAATATTATTTCTCAATGCTATGACAGTAATATCTGTCAAAATTAGCTTATGCTTTTCTGAGCTTCAGCTTCCTCTAAAAGTAAACAACAGGTGTAGGAATGGAACGCTGTCAAAGTCTACTAAACCTGCACAATATATTGTTGGCATGTTGAACACAACACTTGAAATAATGCATCCAAGAAGTCCTTTGGTATTGCCATTTTACACTTATTAATATTACAGTAATGACTACAGCACATTGTGCAGATCTTGTAGAGATGAACTATTTAGAGATTTTGTGAAGCTTAGACCTGCAAACACCAATTTTTTTTTCCCCATTTTCTTCTTGATGATCCTGCCCTCTTATCACTCAAAATCTGTTTGTGCTGGTGTTAACAGACTGGAAAAAGCTTCCCACAGACCAGCCACCAATAAAGTTTAGTTTCTTATGGTCCTTGTCGAAGACACTCACAAGCCCATGACTTATTGTTTTTTGTCATCTACAGTCCTCTTGCACAAAAGTGTTATGTGGTTACATCATCATCCGTGTAGCTCTTTGAGATTTAATCTGTTTTGTTTACATGCGTTTACACTCCTGAGGCTGTAATATTATTGCTCATAGGAAACAGCTTTCTGGGTCCACGCTATATTCACTCTTCTCTATTCTTGCTGTATATTTGTTGGCTGTAGTATTTTTTTTTTTTTCATTTCTTGCTTCTTATTAGTTGCTACTGCTCCTGACATCTCAAGTCAACAACCAGCTCCTTCATTAGATTTAGCATGCCAGATATTTGGTCAGAGACTGGAACTTGTCATATCACGTCCTTTGATTGTCCAAATATGATGAATGGTGAATTCTAATTTATCATGAATTCTAATGTTTGCAACGTGAAGAGTTTTTGCGGTCCCCTGCAAAAGTATTCATACCCTTTGAGCTTCACGTTTTGTCACAACCACAAATTTCAGTGTATTTTACTGTTTTGTGAAGGAATCGCAGGTCTCTCACAGGACATTAGAGAATAATATCAGAAAAGAGAAAGAAAACACCAGAAAAACAAAGCAAAGTGGAAGCAGGAATAAAGTTGTGAATGCGAGTTTACCTAATGTGATTGACACATTTCATGAAACTAAGTTGGCAGTAAAATATGTAGTTCAAATGTCAGGGCAGAAAATGACTTAAGTAAAAGTAAAATAATAATAAAAAAAACACTGTATATGATTTAAAATTCTGCATTAATGCATGATAGTATTCTGAAATCTATCTATTAAGTCTGTGTGGTTCATCTCTGCTGAACCACACAGACTTAATAATAAACATCTGTGCTGTTTAATTTGGATGTAATTTCATGTGAAAGCATGTGGGCAGATTCTTGCTCAGCTTGTCTGATATTAGAAAACTTAATTACCGTACTATTTACCAGGTCAAAGTAATTACAAGAAACGATAAGACGTGAGCTTCCAAGTAGGTGTTCAGCTGCTTTGTGGAATGATTAAGAGGTGGAGCTTTATTTGATTGATGGCTGTAATTATCAGGAACAAAACTACCTGAAATCAGTAGACTGAGGAAAACAGCAGAATATTTTATGTTGTTTCTTACCAGTAAGTGTTGACGTTATGCTGTCATCAAAAGTTAAAAAGGGAATAGGTTTGTTACTTTCAGATACATTTGAAATGTATTATTCTGGAGTGATTATGGTTAATAAGTCCAATTTCATTTTCTCAGTTAAATTATGACATAAAACTAGGAGGAGGTTTGTTGCCTTCAGTTGTCCAGCAGACACTCATTGACCTTCTCCATAAGAACGGTTAAGAACCTGTGGATCCTTGCTAAAGAAGCTGGATATTCATAAGGCTTTGTTGAAGCATATTACTAGAAAGTTGAATGGAAGGAAAAAGTGTGGTCACAAAAAGATGCACAAGCAACATCTTGAACAACCTGAGATTGCCTTCATGCCTTCTGGCCCTGATGCTGTTGTTCATGTGATATGTGAACGTACATTTCAACCAGAAAACACTTTATTTGGTTTTCAAATGTTCTTTGAAACTGAATTTTGAATTTTAATGAACAGCTAGCTTTCATCAAAATTAATAAATAGATGCTTGTGAATGATCATTCTGTGTTTTGAATGTACATGAAGGTACATTAGTTAAATTACTGAAATTACCTTCTTGGTGATGATTTGATTTATTGAAAAGCGTCTGTATGTTTCTTTTTTCTCCTTGTTTCTTCGCAGTTCCCAAACTGGAAATGAAGTTCAGCATCCGGAACATGTGTCCCATTGAGGGCGAGGCCAACGTAGCACGCTTCCTCTTCAAGCTACTCGCTCCCTACCCCAGCGACCCCGCTGTGGCTACGCTGGTGGACAGCTGGGTGGACATTGCTTTCTACCAGCTGGCAGACGGCAGCTCCAAGGATCGGGCTGCTGTCCTGCGGGCCCTTGGCTCCGCTCTGGGTCGTGCCCCCTGGCTCTGTGGGCCGGAGTTCTCCCTGGCCGATATTGCCTTCTACTGCTGTTTGTCGCAGAACGGCTCAACATCCGCCACTGGCGCTAACGTTCAACGCTGGATCAAGTCCTGCGAGAACCTGGGCCACTTTGGTCCTGCCAAACTCCTCCTAAAGTGACCAGGGCTTTTCTTGGACCACATGCAACATGACAGAGGGGCATTAGAATAAAGAATTATCTCAGCTATGTCTTGAACTCCTTCTAATTCTTCCCCACCCTCTTGTAGTGTACTGACAGACTCGGTGGGTAAAGTCATGTTAAAGTATTTATTTCTGCCATGCTGCTTTTATTAAAAAGGGGGGGAAGCATGAGAGGATTGCATAGACAAGCACTTGGTAAATTAAGTTTAAGTACTGTGGGAGGTAATAGAACAAACACAATGACTACGCACCCTCCTCCAACTTTGTGCCTAACACGATCCTGTTCTAAACGTGTTAATGTGTGGGGTGTGACTAGGTCTTTTCACAAGTAATACTTTATACTATTTGTTTTCTTAAAACATTAAAAGACTTAAATTTGGATCAAACTTTAAACTTGGCTTTGTTTTGCTCTTTTGTTCCCTTTATTTAAGTTATTTAGAAATAAAAACATGGTTATTTCTGTAGTTCACATCTTTGCCCAAAAGGAGCAGAAATATAGGTTGACTTAAGTATACTTCCAAATATACTTTGTTATTCAATACCTTTATGTACTTCATGATAATATGCTGCTGAATGATGACCAAGGAATAAAATGAAAGGTAAGAAAATACTGAGCAATGTTTGCTCCACCAAACCTTAGGATCTTCCAACTGTTGCAGGGGAATCTCAATAAATTAATATATCAAAAAGTTATTTTATTTCAGTTATTCAATAATGTGAAACTCCTATATTTAGTGCTGTGCCGAATATGCACGCAATATTTTGTTGGGACTCTGCAAAAATCAACCTGTGGCTCCGCTGAAGTGTTAAAGTACAGGTTGACTTAATGGGCCCTTTGGCTTGGCACATATATTTATTCTGGCCTTACAATGTTGAATCTGGTATCTTGACAAACTACTGATTCCAAATGGGGTTTAGATCAGGTCTGGTTGCTGGCCAATCAAACACATACCATGATCATTAAACCAGATACTGTATTTTTTGGCAGTGTGGGGAGGCGCTATCTGCTGGAAAATAAAATCATTATCTACCTATGGTATGTGGATTTCCAAATTAAATGTCAAATGCTTAATATACTAATTTGGACCACAGAGCCACGTTCCAATCCTTTTTCTTCTTAAGACCCGGTTCTTCTGTTCGGTCTCAGGTTTAGGAGTAGCCTGGCAATTACATTTTGTTTGCCAAAATGGCAGCTAAAACAAATTTTCATGTTGAAACAGCACAAAGGTACAGATTGAGAGGCCTCTAGCTTAAAAAAAAAAACATTTTTTAACTTATCACTAGCTTGTACTGTGACAGATTGGGATTTTCTGCATAACTTTTGTTATTTATTCAGTTTACTTATCATCTGATGTGTGCAGTAAAATCCTGCCTCACCGGTAGAATTGGAGTTTCTCAGCAGTCCATGTTTATGTCTGTATAATCTTCTGTGGCCGCTACATGTTAAGGGACTTCTTTTGAATTTGCATACCTTAAAATTCATACATGCAATAACACTGAAAGAAACAACCTAAAACTATGATTTCTCAGTCTCTCTGTGGAATGGTTTTGGATTCTCCCCAGAGTTTTGTTTTTGACAGTTTCGGTCCGTGCAGGGCCTGCGCAGAAATGTGTTTGTATTCTCTGACAGGCTCCTGTTGGTCTCCAGGCAGCTGTCTGACAAGACGAAAGCTCTTAGCTGACATCTGGGCACATGGCATGGAATACACTTGAGATGCTGCAGCACTACCGTTTTGCTATCTGTGAATATCTTGCTTATAAATACAGGCATCTATGAACACCAATCAGTGTATGCTGATGAAGCCAAAGCTGCATACAAATACAGAAACTTTCACCATGGATATGAATGTCATGTTAAACTGGAGATTTATTTTTTCCAACACAATTTTAACTTTGACTTTGATTTAGACATGGAAAGTCAAAGGCTTACAAATACTCTACCCAATGTCTCTCATTACGTCGCCTCTTGACTGCAGTCTTTGGTCATCTACAAGTGTTCAGGGCAAGTCTGGCTGAATATTTGATCAGTATTGGCAGAATTAGCAGAGTTCATTTAAAATGACTATTTTCTTGGTGGAAATGCACAAACTCTTAATTCAGCCTTGTGCATGTATGTATCTATGTATATAAAGAGAAAGAGAGCGAGAGAGAAATTGAAACTGTAAGTTAGCAAGCTTCATTGCTAATTGCCTTTTTGTTTGTTCAAATGGGACAAAAAAAGCAGAGACACATTCAAACGTGTTGTTTTGTTTGCCTATTTATATACCATATAAAACATACAGACCATGATGCATTTGTACTGAACAGCTGTAGAAAAAAATAGCCCAACCAAAAGACAAAATCCTTTCAGTTTAGCTTTTTGGGCTTTTCTAAAATCAGAAAAACAGCATAATAGGAAGATGCTTTTTGTCAGCTCACTCTTTCTGAATGTCAGTGGTAATGATTGTCAATCAGATACTTTCTTTTGATTAGGCCATTGTGGAGGAGCAGAAGTATGCTTTACTAATAAAAAAACAGGGAGAGGAGGAAAATGCAAAAAACACCTCAAGGCTAAAGCGCCTGAAATGAGACATTTTGTTATTTTCAGTCATGATTTACCACATTATGGTTTGATTCCACACAAGCTGAAAGGTTGGGACAAAAAAGTCATTCTGTTAACAAAGGACACACGCTGCTGTTGTATCTTAAAAGCTGAATGCGTTCGAAGTAGTCGTCTGTTAGAAAGTTTCTCTGCGAGGTCATGAGGTTGCCCTTCTGGGTGAAGAGGCGCTGGACGGGGGCCGTCGAAGGCAGGGTGGTGTTGTATTTGAGAAAAAGCTGCTTCACTCTGGGGAAATCCTGCAGACACTCGAGGCTCTTCCCCGTTCCCTCGACGTACTTGCGGATCTCCTCCGTCACTCCTCGCTGCTGGTTCTGAGTGGAGGTCTTCGCCGACCCGTAGCTGAAGAAGTCGTCCTCGGATTTTATCGTGGACAGGTTGCGGCTGGTGTTGGCCTCGGGCACGTCGCAGGGCTCCATCTGGGAAGCCTCGGTGGCCAGCAGGGAGCACATCTCCTCCCTCTCGGAGGCCGCCATCCACCACAGGCGGAACTGAGGGGTCGTCGCCGTGGCAATCTTTGCCTCGTTGTTGGAGAAAAACTCCTGGAATCGGCCATCGATCGCCACGGCAATGCTGTTGATGACGTCGCCAAAGTATTTGGCTGCGTCCTTCTGCTCGTTCAGCTTGTTCTTCAAGCTCAAGATGGTTGGGATGACGAGACCAAGGTAGCACTTCTGCTCCGCTTGGAAGAGTTCGAGCGCAAATGCGAGAGGGTGGAACACAGTCACATATTCTTTGAGGAAGGCCATTTCCTCCGGCTGCAGGCGGGTGACCTCCAGACGGGCACAGAGCTCCGTCAGCTCCCGCTCACTGAGGGAGATGATCTTCTGCACGGCACAGTACTCCACGTTCCAGCGGATAACAGCTGGGACGACCAGCGGCATCTTCCTGATCTCCTCTGCCACTTCCATTCCGACCTGGAGATGGTGGCACTTGTTCCATATGGAGAACACCTTGGTCATGGAGCTGTAATGAAGCTGACACATGGGCCCCTCTGAAATGGCCTGCCAAAAGTCCTCAATGATGATTTGCTCCAGGGCGTGAGACGCGCATCGTTGCACTGGAGGCAGGAACAAGAGCATGTCCTGCTCTCGCTCACCCTCCAGTATGGTTCTCACATTCTCGAAGAACCCAAAGTCGTCATCCCTTTCCTGACTGTCCACCAGAAACTCTCTGAAGACGCTGGCAAAAGGGCTGGCGTTGTCGGTGACTGTGGTCTGGACCTTACTTTCAATATTGTACGCCACATGAGTGTCGTGTATCCGCCCAGCGATGGAGTCGTATGTGATTGTGTCCTGCAACCGCGGGAACCCCAGAGCGGCAGACTTTCTCTCCAGTGACTCCGGATCGATCCAGTGGCATGTAATGCCAAAGAAGCTCCTGTCGTTGGCCGTCCAGATGTCTGCTGTGGTGCACACGTACTGGATGCTGCTGAGCTTGACCAGCAGCTCCTCCCGCATTCTGGTGAGGCCTTGGTCCACTTTGGAGAACAGGGTCACCCTGTCCATGACCTTTAGCCCCTCTGTCAAACCTGTGATCAGCCTCTGGAAACCAGGCTGCTCTAGCACATAGAAAGACTGACAATCCTCCACAATGAAGCTGAAGATGAGATCATCAATCTTGGACTGGGTCAGGCATTTAGAGATGATCTCTGCTTTGAGTTTTTTCAGCTGGCAGTGTCTGCTTTCCTCGCCGTTGTACTCCTCCTTCTTCCTCCCTCTCTTTGCATCAGGCCTGGCTTCACAGCCCAAGTGTGTTCTCTGGAAAAAACAAAGACATGTTTCAGGGTGGATGTAGTATAACTTCGTGCGACTTTATAAACTTGTGCAATACAAAAAACGACAAAAAACTATCGAACAAGTGGCTGCCTTATTTTCTTGGGAAAGTCTGCAGCGCCATGATGGGACCATGTGTAACGTTATTCATTAAGAGAGCTGTTCATTCATTTACTCGGTTTTTAAACCTGAATACAAACTGAGCTGGAGATCTTCACATTCACGGTGCGTTTATCTGACTTACGTCTAAATGCTTCTTTAGGTTTGACGTGGAGGTTTTCGACGTGGACAGCAGATTGACCCTCGGCAGGCACAGATTACATTGGACGATGATATTTTTCCCCTGATCAGCCTTGTACGTGAAATGGTGGCGATAACGCCAAGTGTTAATGGCCGATTTAGTCTCCCCGGAGATATCATGCTGCTCCACATCCATTTCAGACGCAATGTCTGCCGCTAAAGACGAGCTAAAACACAAAAAAAGTATCGTAATCCGATTTAGTAATCTTGATTACACGTAAAGTAACGCTGGCTGTGAAGAAATCCTCATGAAAAAAGGGGCAGGCCTTTGTTCCCATGTTGCTCAGCAAGTGGTTAAGGAGAGGACGCCTACGTCATCTTCCTGTTTGCGAGTGCAACAACACAATGCTGAAGTGGGTTAAGCGCGCATGCGCCTCAAAGAAACGGACCCATAGTTATTACGTCATAGTCAATATCTGTTATTTTGAGGTGCACCTTTTTTCCCCTTATTTGTTGGAGCTACCTAGTGCCTCCATTAGGCGGTAGAAGGTAAAATATTACAGTGTTTAAATAGACAAATACATAATCTATAATAGATAGATATTTGAAGCAAGTTTGGTAATTGGATAATTTTTTTTTTCATTTGTTTTAAATTTTATTCTAAAAACACATGTCACATCTGTAACCTCATATTGTGCAGAATTTGAAACTAAATCCTATATGTCTTTTTGAAAAAAGATGCCTCAGTTAGTCTAACTTTAGTCTAAATGCTTCTGCAATGCAGTGTTTTTCTGCTTAAGATTTTGGGGAGCTTTTGTATTTTTGATTGTGAAAATCAAAAATACAATCCAATGTCTGAAAATCAGAATATTAAGATCAATAAAAAAAAATTGATTTTAAAGAGAAATATATTCTGAATAATCTGCTCATTTCTAGGCACTCAGTGGTTGGTCCTTCTTTTACTTGAACTGTTTTATCAATATGGTGAGATGTAGAATATCTGCCTGTGTAACTGCTGAGATGTAACAACGTTGCTTTGATTGCTGCCTTTAGTTCATCTGCATTGCTGCGTCTGGTGTCTTATATCTTCCTCTTAATAATACCCCATAGACTCAGTCTCAGGTCAGGCCACTTTGCTGGCCAACCAAGCGGAGTAACAGCATTATCACTGAAGCAGCTCTCAGATATCTAGGTAGATTTTTACTTTAGATACTTTAGATAGAGGACCAACACCAGAACATGACATGAAACACCAAATCATTACTGACTGTAAAAACGTCACCCTGGACATAAAGCAGTGTGAATTCTGTGCTTCTTCACTCTTCATCTGAACCCTGTGACACCAATTTCCAAATAAAATACCATCGGAAGGGTATGGTCCTTGCTATTGTGGAGCAACAAGGAAACCCTGTAGATAATCTGTTAGATGCCACAAACTTAAATCACATCTGAAATAAGAAATTTGGCTTATTAAGCATGCAGTTCAGTTTCTTCTCTCCTTCTACCAGGTAAGACAATTGTGATGTTGTCCCAGAAACAGAACATGATTCGTCTGTGAGTCAGTCCACTCCTTGGGAAGATCCTTCAAACTATTAAATAGATTTTACTTGACATGTGTTAAGTCAGCAGTCTTTCTCATGACTTTGTTGCACTGAGAGACCAGAGGCTCAGGAAATCTTAGCAGGTGTTTTAAGCTAAGTAGCTGATATTAATTTCCAATACTCAACTCTCTGGCAATATTCTAATTGTCAAAAACACTGAATTCTTTGTCTTTGTTATCTCTAAATTGTGATAATCTACATTATAAGATATAAAGGCTTGAAATATTTGTGACCTGAACAATAACTCTATTTATAATGTGTGCCACAAACCATGTAGATACAATAAACCTGTGAAAACAAAATCTGAATCCAGTCAATGCACAAAATATTGTCAACGCTACCAACCAGTCTGAACCCACAACATAGTGAAACTTGGTGGAGGCAGCATCATGCTGTGGATGTTTTCTTCAGCATGGACAGGTAACCAGTCAGCATTGATAGTGTTGTGGAGTAACAAGGAAACCCTGTAGATAATCTGTTAGACGCTGCAAAACACCCCATTAGAACAATAACTGAGTGGTTCAGATTAAAGTGTTTGCGTGTGTAGGAATGGCCCAGTCCAAGTCCAGATGTAAGTCAACCAAATCACAATGTCAAGACCGGAAAATTGACATATAAAGAAACCATCCATCGAATCTAACTCAGGTAGAGACAATAGGGAGAGAAGAATGGGAAACAATATCAGACGTGAATTTTCTCTAGATTAAAAAAAATATGGAAGCCGTCTGGGATGATTTCCCTCCCACTATACAATAGATTGGAGACTTTTGATTCTAATTTGACAAAATCTCGAGAGGTTTGATGTGTATGGATACTTATGGAGTATTTGTTGCCTCTCTACATTTCAACTTTTGCTTTCCGAATGAACCCGGTGAACCCTGATGATTCCTGTTCAGTACAGGAACACCGGCTGAGCATCTAATTGGTTTGAACAGTCTGTTCGGTTGTTGGGCTGTTGCGCACCACAGGGATTGTTGTGTCACAGGATGCTATTCTCTCCTCCCCTGTGACAGCGGTAACTCCGAGTTTGGTAATATTCATGACATGTGAAATCATTGTGGAGCGTGGAGACGTCTCACATCATTGGCTTTGTTTGGATATTTACATTTCCTCAGATTCTCCAATATTTTTAATTGGGCACAGGCTGTGACAGCAAATTTAAATGCAGACACGAGTTCCCATTTTACTCATTTAAACGCACGTCTCCTTCATTGGTTAGATTTGATGAGGGTGGGGTCTCACTAAAGAGTCTTTTGACGTCGCGCTCGTTCAGATGGGTTTTAACAGAGACTCAATCTGTGCTGGAGCAGAAAAAAGTGCTCCAAGACCACGATTCAGGAGAAGAAAACAGTCTAATCAGGTGCTGATGAGGTTGGAAGTATTTTGATGTTGCTGTCAGTCTCTCCTCTGTGATTCAAATGGGTCTTCACTAGTGGACACCACCAGTGTCCTTTCTGCAAGCTGAACGTCAGCTGAGCCTTACGAACAGTGACTTCATCAGTCTGTGGTCTCTTTCACTTTTCAACACAAGTATGACCAGAAGACCCTCGCCCTGACGCGCCCTGGTGCGTGCATGCTGCTGGACCAGGGTGTGTGCGGACTAGCATGAAGCGTCATGGGTTGGTGCGACCGCGGGGTTCAAACGCTCCTGGCCACGGCGGGGGCTTTCGCCGCCTTCAGCCTGATGACCATCGCTATTGGCACGGACTACTGGCTGTATTCGCGGGCATACATCTGTAATAGCACCAACGCCACCACAGACGAGATCAAAACTAAGAAAGGCGATCTCACCCACTCAGGACTGTGGAGAATCTGTTGTATTGAAGGTAAGCTCCCCTCAAACTTTAATATGTCTGCACTTTTTCTCCAGTGAACAGGATTTTTTCTGTCATATATGAAATAGTTTTCGTTTTGGTTTGCTTTTTTTCTTCCAGGCGCGCACAAAGGACGCGCTCCTTTTACGCACGTCAAATGCCTCTTAATAGGGATAACTCCACAGCTGAACAACCTCATAATTGTGAAAAAAACTTTTAAGGGATTTATACAATATGTCAGAGATGCACAGGGGGAAGAATGGGTATTTTAAGCTGAACAAGACGGAGTAAACCTGTGCGCCAACTGTTACACCGCATAAATCCCACACATAAATCCTTGCGAAAGAATGCCATGCCAAGCCGGCGCGTCTGAGCCCATTCACTCTCGCTGCCAGGAAATGTGCGCGCTATTAGTCTACTTTCATTCATGTCTTTATTGTATTCAATGCTGCGTTGCTTGGCAACATCTATGAAATCGCTATGGAAACATCCCCGGTGACTTAAAAATAGATGACTGAGTTCACGTCATGTCCGAGCAAAAGGGGCAAAAACTAATATGTTTATAGAAAAAAAAATGAGATGGAACATCCGATAAACACTTAATTCTCTTAGGTTTTCACTTCCTTTTTCTGGGGGAAAATAACGGATTGGTGTTCCGGAGGTGCGCTGGCAGTGACGTCTTTCTCCAGAGGCAGACAGACGCTCATTGACCAATTTTCCTTCCGACCACCCCTTGACTTCTTGCCTCAGCTATCAATGAGAGAATCGCTGTGACTGGATGGATTTGTTCACGACATGGATACCTGTCATGAGGCAGGAATTTGTAGAAATTGTATTAAAGGCAGGAAAAAAGTGTGATTTTCATTTTCTCGGTTTTCGATTCTTATGCCTATTCCCTTAAAATGAAGATATATAAACTCCATATAATTTGTTCTAAATGTTACTTTTTGAAGTAAGTTGTTAGTTTAAATATTGCTTTTTCAAGGCAGCTAAATTTCAGTAGCTACAAAATACTGCTTACTCATAAACGCAAGTTAGATCAATGAAATACAGGAGGTGGAGTCAGTCCTGAACACAACATATGCAAAAGGCAAAGAAACATTTGGCAGTAACAATTAAAGATATCCATTCTTTATAGAATACTTATTATTGTAAATTTTACTTTCCTTTCTTTTGCATTTTGCTGACATAAGCAGCATAGGTGAATGTGGTTGCATTGGAGTGTCAGGTATGGGATGATGTACAAGTAGAGAGAAAACGAGATTGACCGCTCTTGCATAGTTTATTGAACTAATGGCACGACATATTGGAATCCTTTCAGAAAAGAGTCAGGACGATCAGGATGAATATAAAGAGATGAAGGAAGGACAGAGAGAAAGAAAAGAAATAAGGGAAAGAGACAAATCAACAATACATTTCATAATCTAATAATAATAATAATGACGATGATGATGATGATGATGATGATTATGATAATGATGATGATGATGATGATGATATGATATATATGTTATAACAAACAAGATCGGAATAACTAGATGTGTTTACTGTACAAACAGCCCCACAAGTTGAAATTATGTGTCTATATGTGTTTGCATGTAAGCTTGCACATAAATTTAGGTAGAAGTTGTCTGTAATTAACTTGTGGGTAGGGTCAATTGGTGTTGGGAATGGAAGCATCATGTAAAACCAAGGAACATGGTCATGGATACAAACAAAACCCACAGCAATGAGGAGTGGGTCTTGATCCAATAGGCAGCGCAGAAATGGGTCAAGACTAACCAGATCTCCAAAGGTTAATGTTACTCTCCCTACTCACCTAGAACTTCCACACAATGCAATCACCTAACCAAATACAGATCTTTGTTTCTAATAAGGCCATAGCATCACAACCAGGGCAACCATCTGGTGACACCCATATGTAGCCCCTAGATTTCCACAGAGTATTATATGAAATTCACTCACCATCAGTGAACAAGACCTAGGAGGTCTCAAACCACTTAGCTTGACAGAATCAAGTTAAGTGACACTTGGAGCAATCTCCCTGCCGCTCCAGTCCAAGAGAGTTAAAGGGATTCCCCAACAACACAGAGACATCATCAAATGAAGGGCCAGAGGAGCAGGGCAGGGCCATAGAATATGGAATATGCGATCGGTCAAAGTAATCCGATATGTTTTGTGTTTGCTACAAGCAGTGTATTTTTATTTAGTACCTCATACTTTTGTACTGCCAGTGGAAAGTCTTTTAGTGTTGGAACAGTGACTTTTTTCCCTTCGTTATTTCCAAATTTCACTTTTCCCTGTTTCATCCCAGCCAACACACAAAGAGAGAGACACAGAGTCATTGTCAAGCAGTGAAACTCTGCTGGGCTTGTCTTGTGGCAAAGGTGGACGGATGCGACGAACATCCTGGTGTGACGTGATGAGATAGTTTGGCTTCTGTGTCTTTTGCCAAAAACTACGAGCTGCTGCGAAGTGGCTTGGTTGTCATGGAGACTCATAAGTGTAGAGGAAAAGACAAGCGATGAAGACTCCCCCACCACCGCTGCGACCACCACCACACACAACCCTGCAGTCATAATGACAAACACAGTTATTAAGGGTTTCACAGCTACCAGGTGAAACATTGGGCTGTTTTACAGAACACTTTAAGACATCAACATGTCTCTCGGTGACAACACATTGTTAGAAGACACGCAGCAGCTGTTCAGCACCACTCAGCCTTTATTCCTTTCCAATAAACAAATAGCTGCGCTTACAGGGCACCATACTCACATACCTCCCCTCTTTTTCAAATGAAATCAGATAAACAGGGTCTCTTCAGTATGAGGCCAGCACTCCAGTCATATGCAGTTCACAGATTTAATACTGTGAGGCGAGCACCCGGAAGCTTCACCCAGTGTAAAAATATGAATGAACCAATTTGACTATCTAATTAGCTGCATCATATTTAAAGCAAACGCCTCAGCTGGCGGTGGACTGCTGCAAGCCATGAAGCAGCTGTTTTTCTCGTGGGGCTTTTGTTTGATATGTGCGTCTTTGAGAGAAGGCGCTCGATTATATTTGATTGTTTTGGGAGCAGAAGGAGGTTGAAGGTCACTTTGCTCTTTCACCATGTTCCACGTATCTGTAATTTAAGTGTAGCCATCAAAAACCAATGTGGGGCAGGAGTGTCTAATTAGCCAGCAGGTGTTAACTTCCACCTTGGTCTCTTTGTCCTCACGTCCTCTGATGTGCTTGTTCTTTCTTCATCTCCACAAAGGTTCAACTTCTCCATTCTAATAATCATTTCCTGCTTCGCCACTTTTTTGTGTTTCCAGTTTTCTGAAGCTGCTTTTTTAATGCGAGTGTCTGAAGCACCCTGAGCTAGAAGAGAAACTGAAAATGCTTTTCAAAAATTGTCTTTCAAATAAAGGTTAGGCAAACTTTTAATTATTAGGCCTTTCAAAATGCAAAGTAACGCCCAAGTTTGATTGGATGTTAGACAGTGCAACTTGAGACTTTGGTAGTTTGCGTTAATATTTAACATCAAAACCAAAGTTAAGTAAATACAGCTTATTGTTTTCTGGCTTAGAGATTAAGTTAAAATGTTGTCACTGTGAAGAGGGTAAATATTTTAAAATATATACCACAATCAATGGTTTAAGAGAGGAAATGACAAGACTTTGTAAGTTTCAGTTATTTATTTATTCAGATAACAATTCTTTCTTTTTCTGTCCTTCATAGAGCTGCTTTTTTAATGCCGGTTGCTCAGTCCGCACTACATCCACATACTGTGATCAAATTAAAGTGAAAATTAGAGTTACAGTGATGTAAAATCCTGAAAACAAAGCTTTGCATTTGATACGTTGCATGTAAGCATGTATAAAAATATCAGTTATGTTTTTCAACCTGCTTTTAAACAGAGATTTAGACGTCACAGTTTTTTTTTTTTTTTTTCAATGATGTCACACGTGTCTCTTCATTTAACTCCAATGCTGTGAATTAACTGAGGAGAAGCTTATAAAGCTATGATTTCACTAGGTGGGCTATTAAGCTGTAGCTGGATTGGTAAATCTTTTCCATAAACCAAATTGACACTTCTATAACCAACCTCTATATTGCTTTCTATTTGAAACCAAAAAAACTGTCTTTTCAGAAATTTTGCTGTAAATGTACAATATAAATGTTTAACTAAAATTGCAAAGTTGCTTGTGATTTTGTCATTTTGACCTTAGGAAATGTTGTGTTAATTTGTGAACCTAAGAGAAACTAGATTGTTTCTTTTGTTACTGGTTAAGATAGTTGGGGCAGATCTTTCACCCTGTTTTCCTCCTTGTGAGACACAAACAAAAAGCTGAGGATGACCTTATGTGTCCCTAAATCAGAATAGTTTTACTATTTTTTTCATGCTTTGAAGGAGGAAAACTGAGTCAAAGCAGCCAATTTTTCTTCTATGTAATTTATTTTCCCATGTACTAACTAAATTAAATTTGGGTTTTTTATTGCCTTAAACCCATTGAAAATATATGACACAGATACAAATATCAGCACAGCAAAGTTAAGATTTTTAAGTTTTAAGATTATTTGAAACCCAGAGCAATCTTTGCTAAACATTTAATGAGGATAAATGTAGATTTTCCACAAAAACCCTAAAAAGCAAGAATTAAATAAAATAAAGGCAGCTGGAAATGACTAATCAGACAACATAGAGCATCTAATTAAATACAAAAATCCTGACATGCGTACAAATATTTACACAGTTCCTAGTAATTTTCTCATAAACATAGATAACATTGAGAATCAATTGCTTGCGTGCATTTTTAACTGACTGTGCATAACAGGACTCACAACAGCTTACATGTGGCGTAAAATCTCAGTTTTCTCCCAACAACTTGGATACACATGCACAGTCAAACTCAAGCTGTGTTTGAAGAAATTGCAGCCTGGTGACAATTTAATTAACCAACTGTCAGTCATATCAACACTGAATCACTGATGTCTTTGCCAAAATTGCTTTTCTCTCATCCTCACTTGGACTGAATGACAGAGAACAAGAGAAAAAATATTGGAGCAGTTTGTCTGCTGCCCCGGTTTTCCCGGCTTCCACAACAATTATTTCATGTGTTGGTGAATCATTGAAAGTTGTGGGAACATGCCTGTTTTGGACATTAAGCCTTTTAGCTTTGCAAAGACTTAATCATTTAACTTATTGTAAAGCTTTGAGTGCTCTCATCTCTGTTGGAGGTCCAGTGGAAATAGGGATTAAAGTAGAACCACAGCTGAAACTCTGCTTGTCTTTGTTATGAAGCTGTGTAGAAGTAATACATGTTCATCAGCGACTAGTAATAATACCCAATATAAATGTCAATTTTGATTGGGTTGGTCATTAATCTATCTGCAAAGCCACTGAAGTGTTGAAATTATGAAGTCAAACCATAGAGCCTAATGTCATTACAGGATTCCAAGAAACCCGAGTGAACCAGACTTGAGCATTATTTAGAGGAGTCAATTTATTCTTGACAATTTTGGAGAAGGAACTGCACAGATCCACAGCAGGTCAGGACAGGACATCTATTTATCAGTTACTGTTGAAAGAAAGCAAGGAGGAGAGGAGTCCTACATACAATCTACCATAATCCTAAAGGATATGTGAAAATCCCAGACCAGGTCTCACATGTGTATGCAAATATTTTATCAGTGTGGTTTTGCAATGCTTCAAAATAATCGATTATTTCTGTAGCAATGGTATCTAGCCGAAAACGATTTGAGGCAATATGTTTATTGCAAGCTATATTTTATAAACAATTTTTCTTTATCATTTCACTTGAAAATTACAGTGATTGACAAAGAAAATGTCATATTAAAAAAAAGCAAACATTTGCCTTCTTAAGTGGGAAACTTTTTTAGAAAGCTATGACAGAGTTCAGATTTTCACAGGAGCATAGATGTCCTTCTGGACTGTGTGTGGGATTAATTACAAACTATTAGCTCAAAACTTCTATTAGGCCCACTGCAATTATTTGCGAGGATATCTATCCTGTGGATCTCTTGTTATTAACAAGATACTTTATTTGTAGGAGAAACTATATTTGGAATTTTGTTTGTGTCTAGCAAGTCACCATTTCTATGTTGTGGAGCTGTCAATTTAAAATGAAGTAGAAAATTAAATAAAATAAAATAAAATCAGAACAAGACATTTAGTTTTTAACCATCTTTCATTCATTCTTGGATCAAATTCTGTCGATAAGTTCTCTGCAATTAAATATAATTAAATAAGTCCATGGTTAATTTACAAATCTTACAACCTGAGAGTCTAATTACTGGTGCAAAAAAGGATGTGGTTGCATTATCACAACATGGGAAAATATTGAAAGGGTGTGAATTCTTCTGCAGTGCACTTCATATATAGAACAGGTTGTTTTTAAAGCATAACCTAAAATGAGAACAATCTGAATTCTCCTTTTATTTTTCTAACTTTAAATCATGACAGAATGATTAAAACTCTAATTACACATGAGATCCAGGCAGTTGATTAGAGAGAGCCAGAAAATGTCTTTGTAGTATCACCTTTCAAAAGCTTTTCAGCCCATGAAGAAATGCCTCTTAACCATAAGAGTATGCACACATTTTCTCATGTGCTTTTGGATGTTTACTAGAGTCAAGACAGTAAAGCAACAAAGATAACATCAGTTATGCTAAATATTATCAACACTGTTGTCTGCAAAGAAACAATCTTTAAACAAGATTTAAAGTTGCAATGAACGTCTTGATATAAAACAATAGATTTCCTAAACAAATTCTCAAACCATGTTGACATGTATGTGTTGCACGCCAACCATCATTCCTCAACCTGATGCATCAATCAAATTAACCTCTCCCTCAAAGACAGAGACAATACCACTGGAGACATTCAGTTGCCGTCCTTTTCCCCAAGATCCATTGTCCTGTGTGCCTTACATAAATATGTTCTTACATACGAGACCCTTTTCTTACGTGCAACTAACATCACTTAATGAAATAGCCATGAAGATCTTAAACCTTGAAATAAATCACAGTTGTAACATGTAAAACTGGAGCTCAGGAAATGCCTCAGTGTGATGCTTAGCTCTGTGCTAATACTATGCTAGCTAGCTTCTTCACTGCCAGAACATAGAAGATATGATGGAGAAAAAACTTATTTTCTTTGTCCTCGTGTGTGTACATATTTAGTTCTCCTTGTGTATAAAAAGTTTGGTAACTTCTTGTTGAGTTGACCTCTTTGTGGAATTGGTCTGATTACTCTTTGTTTTCCAAGTCCACTCAAAGCTGATGTGTTGTGGAAACTGGGGGATTGTTTTTCAGACCTGTCTCTCTAACATATTGAAACAGAGATAAGTTAGTGAATATTTCTTGAAGACTCGCAATGTATTATTGGAAGGCAGATGTTGGCTGGAACCTTTAAAGCATACTGCTATCCTGGTGATATCTGTCTGCCTTAAGAACTTCAAATACATGCATTTTTTAAGAGGAGGAAGGTAGTGAGCACAACTCCACTGTAACAAAAGAGGAAAGAGCAAACGGGTGCCTGGTTCTTAAGAACTACAAAAAATAGGAATAACCAGCACCCCAAAAATATTCAAAGGACAAAAACAAGACATGTTTCAGCTACATGCTCTCTTGAGCTTGTTACAGATCTCTGACCAACTCTAAAGGACATAATGAGGCATTTGTGTTGAACTATTTTCTTTGACTTTTGTGATTTTATGTAATTATATGTGCTTAAATTTCATAGAATGTTGTATAATATTGTTGTCTGCTTGTCACTGATTATTAAGCTCGTTTATCACAGATGTCTCTTTTTTTGGGACTGATTGTGTGTTCAGTTTACTTTGCCCTGACCTTTTAATATTTTGGAGTGCTGCTCATCTGGTTATTTTATAGTAACAGGTAGTACTGAATGGACCAAAGCATTTATAGTGTGTGAGAGTGTGTCACTGTATTCACACCACGATGCACAGATGTACCCCAGGTCCAAACTGTAGGTTGTGATCCCAGAAATGTTCAAGCAGGTCATTAGAAACAAAGGAATGTAAAGAGGTAGGTTTGACCACCTGCATCTGTCAGTATGGTTATAGCAATTTTTCCTTAAGCATGTGTTTGCAAAGTATGGGGCTCTTAAACTCCAGTCAGAGCCAGAGAACCCATTATTTCTTTTGATATGTTAAGTGTGGATAATTAATTTCCAGTTTGTTACTCTTGCACTTCTCCTCTTCCCAATGCAGACTTTTTGCTCTTTAGCTTATAAATATTTCCTCTGCCGCCCTCTGACCTGATGGCGCAATAGTTTTTATTATGATTGCATTCTCCCTGATTCTCACTCTCGCTCTCTTGCTAATTTGCTTTGCTTGAATGCTTACAGAAACCCTATTTACTGTGGATTCCAATACATATCCATATTTTTCATTATTTTGTTTTCTGTCTTTTTGCTATTTCATCTCATCTCATTTTATTTTTTTAAAGAACATGATGAATAATTTCTAAAACTTTTCCCCATCTACTCTGGAGATTTATCATACACAGTTCACAAAAAATGTCAGAAGCACCATTTGATTCAGTTTCTGTATTCAGTTTTCTTTGCATGGAGTTTGTTGACATTCCACATGTAGACTTGACAATATATGCTCACTTTATGTTACACAGCTTGTGATTTTATCAGACCATATATAACTTACAAGATTTTGGGAGTTCCTTGATATGTTTTTTGTAAGAAAAATAATTCTGTCTCTGAGTCCCACTCAATACTCAGAACATAGGAAGGCTATTGTTATCAGAACAAGAACCAAACCAGTTCTTATTGGAAAGATGCTTTAGTGCTGCTGAAGGTTGTACCTGATCAGTTTGAGTTTCATCTTTTCATCAATAAATTCAACTCATTTTTATTGTCCACTTCCTGTTGCCTCATATTTTTTCCAAATATTGCTACAGAATATTCCAAACATTCCTGAAGGAACTTTAACAGTGGCATGGTGTGAATACAGCACATAATGCTTTGCTTTTTTTTTAACCCTTCTTTTGATTGACACCTTTGATCAACGAGATCATTTTGATCATTTGTCACATATTTGAAAACCGTGACTTCAGTTGAATGATACAAATGTGAAAAGTCAAGCACAGTTGAAATGTATTTAAGTTTAATTAGCTTCTCTATAACTTATGGCAGGTGTATGCAAAAGAAGTTTGAAACTGATTCAGAAGGTGCAAAATATTATAAAAACATATTTAAAACTTTGCAATGAGGTTATTATTTTTGACTTTTTGTTTCTATTTTTATTTTTTGTTTATTAATTGTTTGCTTTGACCCTACAGGATGAATGTCACATTATGTGTGGAGAAACTTTGGAATGATGTATTGAATCCCCCCCCCCCCCCCCCCTTTTTTGCATAACAAAATCCTGACATTTTATCATGGATGTTTACACTTTTAAGAGTCACTGTGTTCTTTCTTACCAACACATAAGAATGTAAAGACAAAATAAACTTACACTTTAAAGAGATAATGTGTATCAAAGATGCACAGGTTGTCTCTGGTCCTGTGTGTGTGGTCCTGACACTGACACACCATGACCAGTATTAATGTGCTGCTATTTATAAAATTAAATCCATAAATAGCAACAATATACTAATAGAATACACTGAATAACAACTGAATTAAAAATGTACACAGAATAAAATGGAACATTTTTATTTTGAACAGGTGAGTTTGAATGTAGTTGTGATCAGAAGGAGATTCAGATGTCCAGTTGGAGTGAAATCCAAAGTCAGGGAATTTAGCAGCTGAAAGCTCTGCTCCCCCTGGGGTCAAAGCAGGCAGAGAGCACAATGAGGTGGATGAAGGATGATGCCCTGAGGCAGCATGAGGAAGTAGTATGATAGAAATAATGATGGGTGAGTCTATGGATGACCTTGTATGTTTGCAGGAAGACTTTGAATTCCACTCTGAATTTATCTGGAAGCCAGTGGAATGGCTGCAGAACCGGGGTGATGTGTTAAAGTCTAATGATATTAGTGGTGATGCATGTGACTAAAATCTAGATGATGTACAAGATCATGGAGGGATTTATGAGGGGGACCAAAGAAGAGAGAATTACTGTAGTCAGTAGGAGAGGTGGTGAGGTCACAGACAAAGACAGAAGGCTGTACAGGAGTTGAGGGAGGGACATTCAAAATTAAGGCTATGAAGATGAAAATATGCAGACCGGATAATATTATTAATATAAGAATAAAATGATGATATGCTTTCAAGGAGGTCATCCACATTTTGGAAGAAGTCAGATCTGGCCCACATCAGATTTCTTTGGGTCAGATTTGAAACACTTCTGAATGTGGTCCTGACACTGACATATCATACATCTCAACATCCGCAAGTTCTGAATGAAGTCAGTCTCTGCAACATCCCTGTTCCACCAGTAAAAAAAAATAGTGGTACACCATTAAAAGCAATGTGAACGATCATACAAGAAATTCAGACTTCAGATAAAATCAGAATTGAACAACAAGATCTGCCAGGTGCAATGCTACTCCACATGCTATTGGCTGGTGCAAGTAATGCAGCCAAACCAGGAGACCAGGAGTACAGGTCATTTACCTTGGTGCTGATTGGCTGAACCCATAAGAGTGGGTGGAGTCAGCTGTTGGAACTGGTCAGAAAAAAAAAGTGTGGTAAACATAGTAAGAGGCTTAATAGTAACATTTTGTCTTCTCTGCTGTTAACAGTTTGTAAAATCACTTTTAAGTTTTATTCTGCTGAGAGGACAAAGCAATACATAAGGACTATTTCTGCTTTGGTGTTTGCACAGCAATTATCAGAACAAGAGAGGTGTTTGTGTTTTTGTAAGCTCACCATATGAGCAAGATGTTTTTTTTGACTAAAGTCTCACATTGTGGTTTAAAATTAGTACAGAGCCCTTTTTTCCACCAGTGACTAGACACAGAAACTTGTGCTACATTTCCGCCGACTGATTTGACACTAATTAATTTGATGTCCCTTATTAGGCAGCAGACCTAGTTAATGAAAGCCCTTAAAAGCTGTGCCACAGACAATCACAGTTCTGCAGCTTACCTTCAGACACCTGTAAAATTGAGTTGACAGATATCTGTTGAAAGTGCAGTAAATGAAGGCTGGCATTTATGTGGTAGGACAGCTTTCATCTGCGGTCTGAGGTAAAGTACAAAAGATGAAAAGGGGATTGTTCTTTGATTTGGGAAAGTCTTTGTTAGATACAAAGATTAAGCTAAGAAAAGCTTTCTGGACGCTCAGCTGATTCACTATTGAATAAACCTTCATCTTGAATGGCAACGGTGTCGTAATATATTTAAGTGCAGGGGAACATGAGTGTAAAAGAAAAGGTTTTTATACAGGTAGATTTAATAGGCTTTAATTACATCACAGAGTCGAAAAACAACAATTGTTTGCACTAATACATAAATAATGTGTAAAATAGCCTGACATGTTCTTGAGAATCCTCTTGATGACATCAGCTAATTTATAGTTATAATGGTTTTGATTTTTAAAACTGTGTGATTTAAAATGTATCAGTCCTTGTCACCTTGTGGTAAAATAAGTGCAGCCCATATGTTTGTGACACCTTGAAATGAAATGTGTGCAGTGACTAAAAGTTTTACCCTAGCTCTAACACATGTGCAATGATAAACTATCCAAGAAAGGGTTTCAAAACAAAACAGACACACAAGATACGAAGACAGGAGATTCAATGGTTTAAAAAAGCAGCATGTATACAGATGATTTGCAAATATGGAAGAGCATCCTATGTTAGCATTAGTAAGCGTGTAACACCCCTCCTTTTCACACATACGATTTGGCGCATTCACTATGGCCTACAGCCTACGGCATATCAGCGGTGGATTATCTTCAAACCTTAATTCCTCTTTGTTTTACAAACACAGCACAGATGTGCAACAAAGGCACATCCAGAGTGGCTTCAAAGTGTTGCGGTAAAAGGGTCACTGATCACGTTCAGTTGCCAGGCTTGCACAGAAGAATCAATGGAGTGATTCTTCTGTTGTGTTGTTTGTTAAAGTAGCACATTCCAGTGTACATACTTGTTTTTCCGCACACATACACACCTCTACACACGCACACACAGACGCCAGTTTGGATCTCTTTCTGCTTTGGTACTTAGGGGCTTCATCTGTATCAACATATAATGCAGAAAGAGATGCACAAGAAAATGTAAGATACACAAGCATATACATTTTTTTTTTGTGCGTGCGCGGGGGGGCGGGCATATGTGTGTGTGCGTGTCCTTATGCAAGACAAAAACTTGCACAACGAAAATTTTACAGTAGTTTTACAATCTGACTCTAGTGGATACAAGTTATCCAGATACTAGTTGATGCCCACATACAATA
This sequence comes from Gambusia affinis, assembly GCF_019740435.1. NCBI lineage: Eukaryota > Metazoa > Chordata > Actinopteri > Cyprinodontiformes > Poeciliidae > Gambusia > Gambusia affinis. The sequence goes on along the minus strand of NC_057886.1, from coordinate 11,239,910 downwards.
AATTCAGAATCCAGTGGTGACCACATTTTTTGGCTGCCCTTCTGAAGAATCAAAATAAGCATTTAAATAGATAGTCATTTTCAGCAGTACCAGAATATATCAATCAGTTTTATATGGACTCATTCTGATTCTTTTGTGCTACAGGCATCAATCAAGGCAGCTGCTACTGGATCAACCACCTTACTGATGACGACGACTACGACACGGACCGCTCTGAATATCTCCTGCGTAAGTGTTGCCCACTCAGCCTATCAGACATTATTGACTCTGTCCATCCTTTAAAAGGCAAATATTATATTAGCATTTGATTTTAGAGATGGACAACAAGTGGATAATAATTCATATAGAATAATGTGGCATGTTTTTTAAGAGGCATTTTGATCTCAATGAAATGAAGCTAAAGAAAATCAAAGGCAGTTTGGAAATATTAAACCATGTGAGGCAGTAACAGTGGTTGAAATAATTCTTAAATTAAAATGAATTGCAGCAATTATCCTTATTCTACAATTGTTACTTCTGAAAAAGAAAAAAAAACAACTTTTCCTTTGAGGTGTAGTCTCTGTGAATCAGCTGTCGTCATTTTACCTCTGAAAAACACATGTAATGTGTGTATAGGAGAAATAGCATTCAAATTTTACATTTACATTCATGTGCTTCTATAGAGATTTTGTCAACAGGTGATTAGATTATAATATTTTGGATTTACCTAAAGGTTGCAGATAATAGGCATTTTTGTGTTTACTTTCTTCCATTGCTCACCTCAATTTTCACAGAAAACTTTGAACCCACTGGCCATCAACACTGAAACTGGTGGTGGGCTATTTGAAACCTGTTCCTTTGGTTCGAACAATAACAGTCCACTGGCCTATAAATCCAATTTAAAGTTCATGCGTCTCCAACCCTCTACTGAGCAGGAGACTATAAAATGAAACAAGCAATAAAAAAATCCCTTTACCTTCAGATGTTGACAGGAGCAACCTTTATTTCTACACCTGAATGGCAGCCATCCATCCACAGGAATCGCCCCACATCACCTCCCTGTGGGTTGGAGGCGATGAGGTGGGGAGATGACAGAACTCCTAAGGTGGATGTAATATAGCGATACTCCTGTGATAAAACTGTGGACATGTTTAGTAGAGGAGACTAAGCCTTCCACAGAGGTCATCTGAAAAATAAAAAATCAATAAACAATGATAATAATAACACAATATTTTTTGTAGCTATCATCTTGATTGATTTCATGACACATCATGTTTCCTCTACATTATCCCACAGTAACATGCAATTGTGGTAACCACTTAATGTACTTGCTAATAGATGGGTGGCATTTCCTATTGCTCCTGTTGTTACTTGGAGATTTAGCTCTGATTTCAACCCTATAAATCCTAAATGTAGCAGTGACGATCCAGCCAAATTTATGTCCAGATGAACTCTTGCTGTGGAAAACAAAACAAAACAGTGCCATCCCTTACTTGTGGGTTTGCAAGCAGCGTTACATAATCCATTCTCTAATCCATGGGAAGAATATTGGCAGAGAAAAGACTGCAGTGCTCTGGCTGTTACCTGCAGGTCAGCTCTAAGCCATTGAGGGGTCTGCTGCCCAGCCTCGGTCTCTGAGGCCAGGCATCCTCACTCGGTCAGGTCTTTCAGCTGGCTGCCTAATCAGCAGCTGTGAAAACAAGTCCTCCAAAATAACATGTTGTCTTTTACATATAATTAGTGGTTATCATTATCTCCAGTGAAATCCCCTCCAAAAAAAAAAAAAAAAACAAACAAACTCCAGTGCAGCACATGGAACCAAAAATAAGAGTAAATTTTCTGTGGCAAGACAGGCTGCTGAATTATTATTCAATTATTTCATCTTTTTGTTCCTAAGAAGTAAAATAATTGGTAAATATAGAAGGGAACATTAAACAGACTCTGTTTTTGGTTGTGTTTCAATCAGCACCAGCAAGTCTTGCTTACACTCTATAATACAATTTATATTCAACCGTTAAGTCTAACATCAAGATCTCTTTTCATCTCGTTCTTTGTCAAAGCTCAAAGACAGACTTCTTTGTACAACTTCTTTAGTAAATGAATTAGTTATACTTTAAAAGACGGTCCTTCACCAAACAAATCCTTTAAATAAAAAGTGGGCTCAGAGTGGGGAAAAGTGTTGAATCTCATCACTTTCGATATCGATTTTTCACAAAAAGACAAACAAACAAACAAAAAAAAACTTGTTATTTAAACAAAATTTCACATTGATGTCACAGTGTTTTGTCAGGAACATTTAGGTTTGAATATTGTGTTATGATGTTTGTCCATTAGTCAAACTAAATGAAAGAAGGGCTCAATAAAAGGCTACACAGCTGAATAAAGCCCATCCAACCTGGCATGTGAAAAATGGTGATTCATTTTCTGTTGGTGGTAATTGTCATTGAGTACTCTTATTGCAACCCACAGCTGATTAGCCAAGCTTTGTCACAACAAGGATTCAGAGAATAAATGATAATGGGAGTTCTCTGGAAGTGGGAGTGAGACAGTGTAGGATTGAATTGATGAGATTTTTAAAGTTACAGAAAGATTTTTCATTTTCTTTACCTTCCAAAACTGTTCTGATGCATATAATACTGTATTTAGAAAAAGAGGAAATACTCAAGAATTCACAGTCATTTAAACTTTTCACATTTCATCCCTGGGAAAATTATCTTTCTATATTTTATATGAACAAAAATGTCTGTAGGTCTTTTTCTGTATGTCTTCACTAGATTTATACACGCATAGATTTTGCCTTTTCTACTTTGCGAAACTGCTTGAGATCTTTCAGACTGGATAGAAAGAGCTTGTGAACTGTTAGTTTAGAGTCTTGCCACAAATGGTTTTCTTCTTGCCTCTCGTGCTTAAAGGCCTCATATATGGACACTGCAGCAAACATTTGTGCTGGCAGATTGTCCCTCCCGTCTTCTGGATCTCTGCAGCTCCTCCACACTAACCATTGGTGTCTTGGCTGCTTTTCTGACCAATACTGTCTTTTCCTGACCTCCTGGAATATGCGAGGTGCTTTATCTTGGTAGATTTGCAGTTGTGCTATATTCTTTCAATTTTTGATTAAATCAGACACACAAGAACTGTATGGACTGGATTTCTGATGCTAATATATTGCAAGACACTCTAATGTAGTTATAAACCAAAATGCTACCTATTGATTTAATTGAATTCTGATTCATTCTGGAGCAATTTCCACATCTTCTGCCTCTCTGCAGGTGTTGTTCGGGCCTTCAGTGTGTTCCCCATCCTCAGCACCACCCTGTTGATGCTTGGCGGGTTGTGTGTCGGTGTGGGGCGAGCGTACAACAAGACAAATAATGTACTCCTCAGTGCAGGCATTCTTTTTGTAGCCGCAGGTAAGCTGAATGACACACACACATGCACACTGCCAGCCTCACTCTCAAAGAGCTTCAATCATGTGGGCTGTGGGCTGGAATACTAAAGTTTCTTCCATTAATAGTGATGTGGCACTTAGAGACTCATGCGGTACTTAAAGATGGCCACACATTTCATTCATGGGCAATGATCATAAATCTCATTTAGAGTACCAGAAGTGATGAAAATCCTGCATTTACTGGTTGATAAATAAGTTTTGCCTTTGGTGGTAGAAAAGTTGTGATTTTTTTCATGGCAAGAAGTAGTTATTCTTCTTTCCTTTTACCAGGCCTAAGCAATATCATCGGTATCATTGTCTACATCTCAAGCAACACTGGGGATCCAGGTGACAAGCGAGACGATGACAAGACGTACACCTACTCCTATGGCTGGTCCTTCTACTTCGACGCCCTCTCCTTTATTGTGGCGGAAACTGTCGCCGTCCTTGTCATCAACATCTACATCGAGAAGAACAAGGAGATCCGCTGGAAGGCGCGGCGCGAATTTATCCGCTCGCTGTCCTCCTCTTCGCCATACTCTAGAATACCCAGCTTCCGCTACCGTCGGAGGACGTCTCGCGCCAGTTCGCACTCTACGGAGGCCTCTAGGGAGAACTCGCCTGTAGGTGGCATGAAGGGGGCAACGTCTTCCAGCGGGCCCTTGGATGAGCTGTCCATGTATGCCCTTGCAAGGGACAGTGTAACTGAGAACACATACAGCCCTGAGCACGAGGGAAGTGCCGAATTCCTGCAGGTTCATAACTGTTTCCCAAATGATTTAAAGGATGGAGTAAATCGCAGAACCACGCCTGTGTGAGTGCGAGGATTGTAAGGTCAAGGTTGACCTGAATGTTGGTGTAAAATCAGCAGTCTGATGTACTGGATCAGCTCACCCTGTGAAAAAGAGCCTCTCAATATTCTGATAGGACCAAAAGTAGACAGGAGGACAGTGAGAAGGAGAGCAGATGAGCCAATTAACAAAACGGGGAGAAAATCACTTGCTGTTAGAGTTCACTGAAGCAGTACAGAGTTACCAAGGTCTGTGCTTTAAACAATTCAGTTTTTATTTTTGAACTGTTCAAATATGAGCAGTCTGCTAACACATTCAATGTTTACAAAATTATTCCCACACTTTTTAGCTAAACTTGAGAATGAAGCCTTGAGGCTTGTAATTCAGACGTATTCTACATATTATTCAAATAACATGGTGCTAAACGAAACATATTCTTCAGTGTCCCATTTGTATGTGGCGTTATCTCTAGTTTCTCGTTGTATTCCATGTTAGGCTCTAAATACAACCTTGAAAGAGAGTCAGTGTCTTTACAAAATTATACCCTTACTAAACTGTGATGTACTGAATGTTTAGTATATAGGCTAATTTTATCTCTGTATTGTTTGTTCTTTAATCCCTGACCCCTCTAAAGCTGGACAGAAAACTGAGCAAAAAGTTTACGCGTATGCAAGTGGTCGCACTTGCATACGAGCCTACCTTCTCAAATGGAGGTATCTGTCTCAAAACAAAAGACAAAAAAGCTCTAGAGAAGCCTGAGCTTAACAAACACACACAACGAAAGTCTGGACTTCTTTTGGCTCCAAACTGAGTCTTGGCATCAAGTTTTTAAGAGACAATAATTAGAACCAAGCAGAGATTTCTTGTCTGTCTGTCAAAGTTTGAACGTCTGGCAGGCTTGCCACTCCACTGCCAAACACGGATCCTGCACAGAAGCCAATGGAGCCGTGTGGAACTGTATCTCCCAAGGATTTATCCCCATCTGCAAGATCTGTGCTGTGCTGCAGGTTCCTGACTACTCTGTGTGTTAGTTCTCTCAGGAAATACAGCAAAGTTGTGGCAGGTTGAATCCTTTGAGGTCTGCAAGAAGCTGGACCAGTGACAAAGAAAAACCTTGAGAAAAACAAGTGAAGAAAAGTAAAAATGCCATGAAATTCTTTAGTAAATACTGTGAGTGTTGTCTGAGCCCACCGGGCTCAGTTGACCAGAGAAAAGTGTTAGAGGAGACAATACTTCAGACTATGAAGAGCACATGTAAAAAAGAAAAAAGCCATCAGTGTAGGTCTTTCACTTTTATATATCAGTCTGAAAAAGTCAATGTTTGTAATGTAAAGTTGTAAATAAAAGTGTAATAAAAAAAACATGCCAACGTGAAAAGAGAATTCAAAGCATTATTCAATGAAAAATTGTCTCAATAATCAAACTTTGACCAGTGGGGCAATGATCATGTAATTCAACTTACCTTTTTATATTCAGCTAAGACTAGTATTTCTGTTATGAGTCGGTGATTCTATTAAGTATTTTGTTTTGTAAGGTGAAGTACAGTGAGTATATTTAGGAAAAGAAACTATATTTCTATTCCATGTATGAGCGGCAGCTGTATTTTACTGTATGTGCTTACACTAATTTATGACTGATTATATAATATAGCACCTTCTCTATTGTCATTATTAAGCATTCAAAATTTGGATCATTAGGAGGGAAGGTAAAGAACTGGTTAAACTGCAAAGTTATAAAAAAGTGAAGAATCTGAGGCTCCCATCTTTTATTGAGGGGTTCTGTTTTACACTATGTACAGTAACAAACTAATCTCTTATGTAAAGGTAATTCAGTGCCTTTTTATGATCTGCTGTATTTCCCACTTTCAATGTTCTTACGAAAGGAAGAAAAACATATTTTTAACTTGTGTATTACGCCCGGCATACTGTACCTGAATAAACAAACAAAATCAGGGTCATTGTTGTTGTACTGTGTGGTGATTTCTTCCTGAAAAAATCAGAGCCGTTTAGTGTGAACAGTCACTGTAATTCATCCGGGTGTTGGAGGCCACATGGAGCTGTTTTAGGAATCCACAGTTTCCTAAAAGCAAAACAGATTCCACCATTTAATCTTAACCGTACATTTACTGAGTTTATGCCAGGGAGTTTCCTTTTATTTTTGCAGCGAGGGAGAAAACACAGATTTGGTTTCCTACATAAACTTTGCTTTAACTGGCTGCTTCCTCAGCTGCTGACCAGTGGAAACATGACTGCCTCCTGCTTCAAATCAGAATTTCTTTATTTAAAAACAAACATAGAAGGATAAAGTGACAGTTTGAATCATGTTACAGCTGGTGTGTAAACTGGCATTCTAACATTTTGTTGTTTCTTATATGAAAGAAATTACCCACAACTGATAATTCATTGGCTGGTAGAAAGTGTTTTTCTGAAAAAAAAAAAAAACCAAAAAAAAAAAATCAGCCGTTAACTCTTCAAATCAAGACGTCAATAGGTAGAGACAGGAATAGGCATGGGGAACTTTGTAACACTGGGAAGCAGGATTACAAGAATTTAGGTGGGAGGAGTTGAGTTTTACATGACCGCTTGAATAGACTGAAAACCTACTCACCACCTGATCAAACACTCAACGTATTAAAAATGTATGAATGAACACAACCAACAGAGCACAACAACCTCATGATGAACATTTTTCTGTTCTTTGTGTTGCAGCTGTTACTAATCATCTCAGGGTTGCTTGTCTTGTCACTGAACACCTCTGATTGCTGTGCTTTGTTCAGATGTTGGTGGCTGACCTTTCCCTCTCTCCTGAATGCCTTCTCTGCTGCTCAAGATTAAATCGCCGCTGTTTCCATTCAAGCTACAACCTCCTGGCTGCAGTCTTTGCAATGTTTGTGCTACACTAGTGGCAGACCTCTTTGAACAGAGAAGCTGCCACTTTCAATGTTTGAAAGTTCAAATATTTAGTTCCACACTTACTGAATAGTTTATTTACACCTGTAAAAAAGTGATTCACTTGATCTTATTTTTTTTTAAATAACCCTTTTATACCTATTTAACTAATGTTATTCACAGAAAAAAAATTCTAAGAGAAAAAAATGAACTGCACTCTTCTCCCATAGGCTAACATAACTTGAGTAAGACACTTCTTGAAGAAATTTACCAGTTTCCAACATTCGTTTGAGGAACGTTTGCCTTATTATAGGAAATGTTTGAGGTGTTTCTTTGACTTACAATCTGTTTACAATCTTAATGGGATCAAAATTCTTACTTTTACCCAGGATGTTCCATTTTTTCTATTTCAGCCAGTCTTTGTGAAATGTCCTGTGATATTTCAGTTTTTGAATTTTTTTTTTATGGTGAGGTGGCCTGACCCTGCAGCAGCAAAGCATTCCCACACCACGACGCTTCCACTTTCATGCTTCACAGCTGGAATCCTGAATTTGCTTTATGCCTCTTTTCTGTTTGAACTGGTTTTGCAATTTAAACAGATCAAATCTCCATCAAAATGCTGAGTAGCAGTGTTCTAGCACTGGGTCTTATGAAAATGATCTTTCATCCAGTTTTATTGTTTATTCAGGATTTTCCCAGAATTTCTTAGATTGACATTAAACATTGATATAACCAAATATGCTAGAAAAAAACAATCAGGCTGTCATATTGTGTTTTAGCTTTGCACATCGCTCTATGTTGCGTCTCATGTCAAAATTATAAAACCGCTCCACAAAATGAGAGGGATCACGCTAGTGAGATTTCATTTTCATCAACAACTGGTAATACAACTTGGGAAATCAACCTCTGATATAAACATCCAATATTGCAGCACATTCAAGGAGATTACAAGCTCCCCTTGTAATCTCCAGCTAATTGAATTGTTTTGGGTCTCTTCTCATTAGCTCACAATTCACCATCCTACATCACCCCAGACTCATTTAAATGGAGAGATGAAGCATTTAAATGCACAGAACAAGCAGGTAAGGATGTATTGAAGCTGATCCTGTTGTTTTACACGCAGAGACTGACACAACCCTCATAAAAATGGCCTTGAGGCACGGAAGGTCTAATTTAGCTGGAGCAATGTGGCCTGTCATTAGCGAATGAACACAGTTGGGTCCCTCTAAAGGCTGTGCAATCTAGTCAGCTTTGGGTAAATTTAGCCACCAATTAAGGTGTTTTATGGTGGAATAAAGATTGTGACAAGGAAACTAGCAGCCACAATTAAATAATATCTCTTTAAATCCATCTTTACTTCCACAGAAGAAACGAAGCACATCCGTGGTTGCAGACAGCTGAAACAAAAAACGCTCAGTTGATGATTCAGATATTCCTTCCTTGTCAGGTGTTGTTCTGTCTTTCTCCTCCCAGTCGACTGACACTAGGTGATCTCTTGGGTATGATACACTGCGCTGTGGATGGCGTGTCACTGCTGTTGTGCACATCCTCGTCTGTTGCTTAGAGACAGCTGTGAGGTGTTTGGTCTCTTTGCAGCCACAGAGGAGACCGTGAACAAATAACAGGTCAGGGGGTCAGCCAGGAAGATGGGGAAAAAAACCAAAAGACATATTATTACATACTGAGAGATGAGTGGACTCTGTCATTGGAAGAAGGACACCTTTACTGCAAATGTAACCAGGCAGGCTGTGACAATAAACATGGGTTTTTGCCATCATCTCACAGACTTTGACACTGTTAGATCTTGTTTTGCCCACATAGATAGATTTTTATTAGTAAAGAAATTATGAAAACTATGCATCATTTTTGTCTTTTTGTCATTTTTGTTACATCGGTCTATTACATATAAACCCAGTAACAATAGATTATAGTTGCAACATTGCAAATGGTAGAAAGGCTTAAGAGGTATGAATACTCTTGCGAGGCACTGCAATCCTGGATTGTATTTTGTGTCCCCTTGACTTTATGTTTAGCTTTAAATATCCCAAAGTTTAAAGTACAAACCCCCACGAGCTGTGTGAGTGGTGTCAGAGCTGAAAATGGGCCAGAGTCCCGTCTAAAGTGGGGCGCAGTGGTTTATAAAAAGCTTGTCCGCTTATGCAGGGAGTTTTACGGGCAAGATGTTGATTGTGCAATTCAGATCTATCAGATTTTAATGGTTGACATATGATAATAAAGCCGGGAATAATAGAGAGCTCAACAACCTGTAAGATTTCAGCCTTTCAAATGAATTGTGGTTTTAAGTACTTCTGTTAAAATAACACATGCTGAGAACTCGACATAAATACGTGTTATGCATTTTCTGATGACACATTTTTTTAACAATGTCCACAGCATGAATATTCTACAGGTTTGAAGTAAACGCCCCTTTTTCCTCATAAAAATCTGGATCAGCTGCTGGGATCAGGAGAAGTCCTTGTTTCAAACCTTGATGGCTGATTGGCTGAGGAAGTAGATCAGCCATTTCAGACGCCAACTAATAAAGGAAATCTTTCCCCAGCGGAGTCCCATGGTGCATGGCACCTGAGACAATTGAACGAGATTGGACTGAATAAGGAAAAGATGCGACAGAGAATGTTCCAGATAAATGATGGATTGATAAGCGTTTGGAAGAGTGATGAAATATTAAAGTCTGGTGTCAGAGCGTGACGATTGTTCCCATCTGATGGCCTTTGATGTTGTAAGAACTGCAGGGGGAAAATATCTGAATCAACAAATTGTATTAGAACTTTAAATCAATGAGCTCAGTCTTGCTCTAACACTGGTCCCAATTGCTTTGCTCCAAAATATTGTTGTACAGAGCATAGAGACATCCAGGTACACCTTGCTTATTTAAGTGAATGGCATTAGTTTACCAAAGGCGAGCAGGGAGGGAGAGGAAGAGAGGAGAGAGGTAGAAACTGGGGCACTGTTATCTGGCCTCTTTTTACCAACCACAAGGCACAAGGCGGAGAACGAAAAAGACAGACTCTTGAAGAGCAGGAGCGACAACAGAGGACATTAGAGGTGTGGTGAAGACGGCAAAACATCTGGAGACAATGTCCGATGTCAAGAACTGACAATAAAGAGGAGCAGGAGCAAATTCCACCGCAGTCTGTCCAATCACTCGCCCAGCTGACACAAACCGGTGGCAAGCACGGACGCGCACACCCACGGTTCGGCGCGCACCAACCTGAAGCTGCAACATGTTTGAGGAGCAGGTGACAAAGGTCAAGATCACATCTGTGGCGATCGTCGTCGGCATGTCTGCGATGCTGGCGGCAGTGGTGACGGATCACTGGGCCGTCCTGAGTCCCAGGGTGGAGAAGTTCAACGCCACATGTGAGGCGGCCCACTTTGGCCTCTGGAGGCTTTGCAAGAAGACCATCTTCATGATGAAGGAAGACCCTCAGGGCAAAGGATGTGGCCCCATCAGCTTACCTGGAGGTATGGGGCATCCTAATTTTTAATCAGTAAAGTAAAACCTGATTAGTGGTTATCTTTTAGTCCTTATGGTTAAGATTCCCATCAACAAGTTCTGGCATAAGGTCTGTGGTGTTGCTAAGATGGTACAATCTACTGTCATTGTTTATTAAAAATAGCGACGGTTTAAACCCCTAAACGATCATCTCACTGGACATTAAAGAGTTTTTTTTAGTTATAATCAATCAGTTTCCACATTCAGGAGCTTTTATAAGGCCTTTGGTTTTTTGTGGATCTGTCCCTTGTTCTGTTGTCTTCCTCGCTTCTGCCAGCACATATGTGGCCATGTGTGCAGACATTCACTAGAGCATAAACATGGATGGGTATTTCAACCAAACACTTCACAAGTCACCATGCCCAGAAACTCTGTGAACTGTCTTTGTCTTCCACAAAAGAAGTCACTGAACAGACTGCTGATTAGGTACAACCTTCAAAGCGTTATGGTGAATGAAAGCCAAAATCTTTTCTGTTTGTTATAAAACCATATGGGTCGTTGAATCATTTATTATGGCGTAGTCTGACTCTCTTTGGGCTGAAATGTAAGATCTCAACTCCCTTATTTTGACAGATAACATTTTTACAGATTCTTTAGAGGGTTTGATCAATTCAGATGTGAATCTTACAAGAAAGTAGCGTTTATTACTTTTGTGGTTAAAACACAGATGGAAAATGTCAACTAAAGCTGTTTCTGTCAAATATAAAGTCAACTATTTTGCACAATTGGGTGGTATTCCAAGCTGTAAGTCATTTAAAAAAAGAAGTCAAAACATTTCAGCTTGTATCTTGAAAGGTTTTAAATTACCTGCATAGCTTTAATTACGAGGACTCTCTTTGTGCAGAGCAAGCCCCTGGGTAAAACCATGTCTCCTGGCCCCTGGCTGTGCATGCGTGCCTTGCAGCCTAACTGAGAGATTTCACTCTGACTCTGTCATTGACTTTGCCTCTGGCTCCTCCAGCACCTCAGGATCAGTACAGGCCTTAATGAAGTGTGGCTTTCCGCCCCAGCTCATGAGTTAGAATACACCTGGGAGACTCGGGAAGAATGAAAGAAATTGAGTGAAGAGAGCAGGACGGTGTACGTGAGCAGGGATACCTCTGTTGAGAGTGAGACACCGAGGACTTTTGGAACGAACAAAAGAGAGAGAGAAAGGTGGTGGTGGGGGGTGTGCAGGGGTCTTTCAGTGAAGTGAGATGGTGTTGTACTTTTTTTTTTCCAAGAACACGTTGAGAGATCAGATAATAGTGTGCCCTAGACAGAAAGCCAGACGAACGCACTTTCATCTTTTTCTCTGGACAAGTCTGTCACCTGTTGGATGTGAGACACAGAAATTGTAACTGACAGACTCATAAGTCCAGTTTGACATATTAATCAGCCCCCTAAGATATCATTATGAAGCACCCTCCAGATGTATTGAACCACCTGGTAAAAATGTGTAAGAAGCTTAAAATAAATTCCGGCTCGGGTTTCTCTTTCAACATGTAACGGTTTTGAAGAATACAGAAAGGGGGTTGTTGACCAACATCTGTTTTCACAATTTCTCTAGATTGTCCTGAGTCCATTCCTGTCCATTGTTCTTGTCAGCTCACCCTTCAGAGTTTCAGTGGGATTCAGCTAATGGTGGCTCTGATGACCATGAAAGACAGATTTTGTGTCCGGTGAATAATTCCTGAATTTAGGTGACCATATATTCAGGATCATCGAACTGCTTAATGGCTGAAATATGACCTGTTTGCCATCCGATAATGTTATGGTGTTACTATGGGATTGCTACGTGCTCTAAGAAAGTTCTGAGTTCCTTGAAAGAGAAACAAGCTCACATCACCGGAGATCTTCCACCATACATTACTGTGGAAATATGGTGCATTTCCATATATTCATAATTTGCTTATTGCCAAACTCATCTGGAGTGTTTTGATTAAATAACCTCACAGGGGTCTACAGTAAAGACTAAAATGTAAAAATACATTTTAAAATTTACCAATAGTCAACATAAAGACATTAAAACAGAAGTGGTGTTCTGTCTTTTTTGTATGTTGGTTGAAAGCCAAGCAGCAGCACTCTGAATTGACTGGAGAAGGTCAAGATCTTTCTTATTCAAACAGATGAAAGGACAGTTACAGCAGTCAAGACGAGATGAAATAAAAGCATGAATAATCGTGTGTAATTCAGCTTTTGACGCCAGAGTTTGAGATAAGAAATGTTTCTCAGCTAATAAGAAAAAGAAAGAGTAAAAAGAGTTTCTCATTCATCCTTGAGAATGTCTCTCCAATGACACAGCAAACAATATATTGATAAAAAGTCTATATGCAGTCCTAAAGTCCATATAGTGGAGATGAAACTGACCAATCACAAGACCTGGCAAACTTTGCTTTATTGTTTGAAGCAGTATTTCATCATAGACATGCTTCACTCAAAACAACAACAACAAAAAAATAACACATCCAAACATATAACTTGTTGAAAATGGATGGATAATTGTTTAACCTGATGTTGCTGCTTTTTGTTTTCTTTTCTTTGAAACATGGTAACAGTATAAAAGCAGAATCTCCACTACTTCTGTGAGGTTCAAACAACCTGAAATAGGCAAAAGTGATTAGACAGAAGCAGACTGAAATGTCATGCTCTCTGGTTTTGTTTGTCATTTATTTCCGGTTCTCATTTTTAGCTTTCCATTGGTTGTAATTGCTTTCTCTGTCCTGATTATTTTCACTCTTACCATCGGGTAAGTAGTGCGTGTGCCCTGCTCACAATTTATCAGGTTGTTTATGCTGGTTTGGTCATGCACAGTTAGGTCCTACACGACTCCAGTGCGCTGCACCGGAAATGCAGGGCTTTAGAGAAGGGAGAGCTTTTTAAGAGAACAGCATAAATCTGCACAATTATGCACTTGCATTTGTATCATTCAAGTTGTAACAGAATGAATACTTTTGTCATTAGGATTTAGATGAGTAACAATGGCTTCTTGTCTTTCTGTCTAAGTAATTTGGAGAATTTGTTTTTGCTTCAAGGTTAAATGTTTTGCCAAAGGCTTATCGGTTTTCTACTTAATGTTTATACTTGTTTGTGTGGCAGGTTTCAGTCAGTCACTGTGCTCTTACTTTGTTTCACTAAATCACTGTGCAGCACTGTCACAGTTTCCCCTTTGAAAGAGAATCATTTGAAGTAGTAAGTTTTGACTTTAAGAAATTTTCAAGATTTTCTGAAGCTATTTTGTATTGTCATCAATTTCCACTGCATATTAAAGGTGAATACAGATTAGGTAGGTTGAAATGTTTTCGCCAGGAAGGTAGTACTTTTGATTTTACCCTAAAAGGTAACCGTTTTGGATTGTAAATCAGTAAACTACAGTCTTCACCCACAGTTAAACTCCTCTTCTTCTATTAACTTTTCACAGTTTTCTGCTTGCAATCGCCTGAGGTGAAAAATGGAAAAAAAAATCCCACTGTCAAAGTAATATTTTGACAGATAGTCCTCTATTTAGTTTCATGCTAATCTGCTTGAGCTGAGCTTTTTGCATTCAGTAAGTATCAAGCTGTTTTCTTTTATTTAATGTTGTTAGAGGGTCCATTTTGCCATCTAGTTCAATATGCTGCAGTGTACTTATGGGAATCAGTCGGCAATCCATTTATTCCCATGGGAAAATTTGTGGCCTCCCTTATGCTTGTTTAACCTTTAATTCCACTTTCCTTCATCTCAAACATCCTTTGAGTGTCGCTTAAAAGCTGCTCGGTTTTTGTTGCATATTTTACAGAGATTGAGTAGGAAGAAAAAAAATAACAAATGAACAAAGTGCTCACTTGCCCAAGTGGAAACGTTGAAGGCATGCTGGTTAAAAAGTGAATCACACTGTTGGGCAAATGCTGGTAAAAACTTGCGCTGTCACAAAAACTGCAGGTTGAGTTCTTATTAGTTACATCGGCTTATGTAAGACAAACGTGAAAGCAATGCAGTCTGCTTTTATGCAATGTTTGTTAAGCAGGTGTAAAGCCAGTTACTTAGTTTATCTGCTTGTGAGTTTAGTTTGCTGGCTGCATGCAAAGCACAATGTTGTCTCGGACCAATATGTGCTCTGAGAGATTACATCCTTCATGAATCATGAACCTAAACACACACGCAACAGTGATTGGACTTAATAATGCAAATTAACATTTTCCAAAAAGACAAGGAGGTTGGTTGAAAAGAGGACAGCACACAAACACTCATTTCTATCCACTCTTCTGTTGATTAGCGGTTGTGTAACAGGAGCAACTAAACTGTGAACCCAAAAGGCTTTAAAAATTAGCTTCCCAGAAATGACGCATGACAGCTGGAGTGTTGTAAAAATCAAACAAACCCTTTATGGAGCACACCGCGCAGCACGGCTGGGAAATAAAGAGCACAAATGGACCTTTTGGGTGCATGTGCATGTTCACATGTACATGCTCAAAGAGTACAGAGACAGGTTTATTATCAAATATGTTCCAGAGCTTCTATGTGGACATGCATTACGCTTTCCAGTCCGTCAGTGGAAAGAAAGTATCTCCAGAGCGTATCTTTACATAAAACATCTTCCACTTCCTGCTTTTCATTTTCAGAAGCCAAGCACTTTGATGATATTCAGAATTTATACTCAAAAGCACAAATATCCCCTTGAGCCTTTTCACCTTCTCTACGCTCAATTATTCCCCTCTCTCGTGTGTCAGCTTCCTGCTTTGAGTGGAAAGCTAAACAAGGCAGCAGTAAAGGCATTGGCTTCCGCCTATCACAACGTGGAGCACTTACAGATACAAAATTTGAATAACTCTTAAAATGCAAATGACCCAGAATATACAGAACAAAATGTGCTCATGATGATGACAATGAAACCTTTGACTGTCGTCGTGAAAGGTCAGCTGGGACTCTGTTGCGTTGTTGTGTCCGGCTTATCAGGGCTCCTGGTAGAATAGCTGTTCAAATATCACAGTGCATGCTTTTCACACTGACCCTGAACTAGTTGGCCATTCTGTGAAAGAACCTGAACACAAACTGTGAGCCAAAGCCTTCAAAATAAAGACTTACAAAATAATTATTTGTATGTAGGTGCCGGATGGTCGACTGAATTTAACACAAAAACAGAAAAAATGTGAGATGTTGTGAAACAGAGTGAGTATGGAGTTGGTAAATCAGAGGCGCCACATCAAAGAGAGAAGACGACAGTTAAAATGGAAAGAGGTGAAACTGAAATGACCGTCAACACTTTGCTTTAATCATCCTCCCCCTGGAACTAAATCTCCCCATTAGCAAGACTGCAAGGTCGATGATACACACCCAGATGTTCTCTTTCTTGGTAAATGTTCACTATTTGGAGCAGGAAATGTGCCTTTTCCACAACAGCTTTTTACTAGATAGGAAAAAGAAACACGAATAATCAAACTAATGAAAACCGATCTAACTGCAGCGCCTTACAAAAGCATTTATACACCTTAAACATTTTACTTTTTCTCACATTAAAACAAAAAGAATTTTAATACAATACGTTAAAATTTTGAGAGCTAGGCTTACAGGAAGTAGAACAAAATTGTGAAGTGGCAAAAAAAATAAGACAGTTTGCTTCTAATTTTTCAAATAAAATCTGCAAGGGTGACATAGGATCATTTTTACCTTTACCTAGTTTTTGTGTGGCAGTGTAATTTGCAATAGCTACTCCTGCTTTCAATAAATTTAACTTAATTTTATTTAATTTAGATTGATTTGATAGGGACAGACACAAATAGACAAAATGAACAGAACAGCAGTCCCATGTTTGCATTATCAAAAAGAATCAAAGCAAAATTAACACTTAAGCTTTTAAATAAGTAAAAATTAATTTTAGCACTAAGATTCTAATGATTAATTCTATTCTATTAATTCCTCAATATATTTTAATGATAACCTATATGTGACAAATCACCTGGTTAGGATTGATGCTACCACAACAGTGAGGCCACAAACTTTAGAATTTTAAATCTGATTTTGAGTTCAATTTAAAGCCGATCTCTGGAGCTGTAGACAGAAATGTGACTTTATTTCCACCTGCTTTCCCGATCTTAATCAATCTTGATGAGAAAAAAATATCTTCATTGTTTAAAGCTCCTCTGAACTATTATTCTTTTTTCAGCTTTGTGTATTAGGCAGAAAACTGTTTTCATAAAGACTGGAGAAAACAACATAGCTCAACCCGAACACATATTAGTTGAGATTAGCTTGGCCCCAGAAGTGCAGGCAGCAAATGAGAAAAGACAAATGAAAATAATATATTTGCACATATCAGCTGCACTGTGACCCTGCCTCCACTTTTCTGGAGTTCCTGTGTGGCCACATGGACATTTTTCCATGCACAAGCGCATGCATATGCATTCAAAGATCTCTTCATATATGCCTTTACATGTGTAAACAGATAGAACTAGCCAAGACCTGCAGCACCCTGTTGCTAGGTTACCCCTTTTAGTGATTCCTTCTCATCCTGGTTAACAAACAGCTCCTCTGTTGCCTCGTGGACACACATACTCTATGCACATACACTAACACACAAACACTGTCTGTCCCTATCTGGGTGGAAAAGGGACCTGCCTGTTTTATGGGTTTAATCTCAGCAAGAAATGGTAGCAAGTGTAGAACAGAAGGAACACTTGCTTGGCCTTTAGCTCGTTGTCAACCTTTCGCCTCCTCCCAGATGCCTTTAAAAGATGGCTCATAGATGGGGGAGTAGAAAATAATTGCTCTTCCACAGAAACATTTCTTCACAGCTGTGGGAAATATCAAACTATTGTGGAACAAAATACTGATGGCTCAGCAAGTAAAATGCAACAAATTCACAATTGTACTCCATGAAGAAATATGTCCGCAGTGAATTTGATTCCAAATAACATGGATGACAGAAAATATTAGCTTTTCTTTAAAAAAAAAAAAAATTATTATTATTACAAGTTATTTAAATGCTGCTGAGATGTGGAAGGGATATCAAACACACAATGGTCAGGCAGTCAAACAGGATCTACATTAGTTGCAAAAATGATGATTATTTTATTTATAAATGTAGAAATTTGAAAGATATGATATGGGATTTTAAACCAAAAGTGTGTTTTTTTCTAAAAGACTAATTTAAATGTGTTTTTGTTCTGAATATTGACTAAAGACTTTACTATTTATTGATGTCTTCACAATTACAACAAATACTGCTAAAACACTCAGTGTTTAACAGTATTTGGCAAAAGTATTCACCTCTTTAGCGTCTGTGTCTTAATAATGTCAGTGTAATTTTATACTTAATCATGAGATTCATTGAAAGTTTATAACACAGAACAATGGCTGGTAATGCAAAGGTATCCAATCTTTTTTCTGTCTTTAGTCCCTCATATATCTTTCTGTCTGTTTGCTCCCCCCTCCTCACTATCTTTTATTCTTCAGCAAAAAACTGCTCCTACTTCAAACACTTCACATCGGGAGAAGAAGCTGAGGTTTTTGAAGTGAAGACCCAAAAAGGTGGGTGGATCTTCGTTAACTCAGACAATGACTTACCACATCACCACACTGTCTATGTTTCAAACTCAACAGAAACATCTAAAAATATAAGAGAAGACAGTAAAGGCAGGGAGACATTGGACACATGATCATGTGCTCCCTTAATGAGACAAATGTTCGAACACGACAACAAATCTTTATGCCACTTTTAGGGCTTTAAGAAAAACAATTTGGAGCAAGTTACCTTTTACATACTTGTACTGGCAAACTTACTGAAATACAATTCTTCCTGATTTATTGTGTTTAATCTTATCACTTTGGAGTGAAAAAAACAGCAGCATCCTGACAAATGTTTTCAATGAAAGGCCACACTTGTAAACATACCTTCACCAAATTCTATTATATAATTAGGCTGCTATAGCAGAAATGTTCTTATTTTTAACTATGGTGTAAAATGATAAGAGTAATATTTTAATAATGTAAAAAACTAATTTGTTTCTATTGGCACAACAAAGGAAGTTTTATTTCTTTCCACTGAAGCAAGGCAAAAATAACATAAAAAAAATCCAATAAAAATAAAAAGTTTAAATAAAAATATAAAACCAAGAGAGACAAAAAAAAAATCTGATATGTTGTTATGTGCACATGAATTTGCAAAGAAATGCTCCAAGGAATGAGAGGTTGGTGCTGTAAACCTTTTGTCTTCTATCTGTAGTCCAAAAAGCTTGACATATTAATATCCAACAGCAACAAAACTCTGAGCAAGAGTTAATCATCCGACAGATTAATTCCCAGTTTGCATTTAGTTATTCATGCTTTGAAAAGGTAAACTGAAACGGTGGAAAATATTTCCTAGTTTTTAAGGTATAATTGGAAATATTGTGAACTGACACATTTCAGTTTCTATTGAATTGACATTCATATATAAAAAAAACAGAAGTATAACATTTTTAAAGTACACCTGAAAACTTGATCAAAAGTTAGTGTGAAATCTCAGATGGCATGTGAAAAATGCAAAACATGTTTTGCACATGGGGAACATGGCTTTGCTACAATGCAATCATTTAATATATGAAACAAATAGATTCAACTTAAATTGGATCTGCAAGGGTAAAAATGTGTATGTTGCTTTAATGTTTCCTAAATAAAGTTAAGAAAGAAAGATCAGAAATTCTGCACACAAAAAACTTCTTAGAATATGTGCTGAAGAGCCTAAATGTGAGAAAATTTTCCACCAGATATGTTTGAACAGTTGGGACTGTGAGGTGAAATAGGATCATTTCTATCTCAGCTGGAGTGTTACAGAGAAGCAAAAAGCAGATTATCTTTAGCTGAGAAAAGAAAGAGAGAGAAGGCAGGAAGAAAGAGACATGTCCTAATCATCTTGTTAAAAGCCTGCAGCAGCTTGTCTGTCATGCAAATGGTATTATTACCGATTTAGATTGATGTCTGGTTTTTTTTGGGGGGGGGGATTTTTTTGAAGTGGGGCTAATTTAAAGGCTAATTATCCGGTTCATAACTCAGCTCAGTTATGAGACTGTGTATGAAACAGTTGTTTTCTTACACAGTCCCAGTTTTTAATCTCCACACTGATCCTATCATCTCATCCAGTTTGCTTCAACCTCTTAGTCTTTGGTAGATTTTTTTTTTTATGTTTTCTTGTTGGCTTTTTAATCTCCTCTGGTTTCTAAATCTTATTTGTGTCCTTTCCCTCCTAAGAGTACAATATCTCTGCTGGAGCCATTGCTATCTTCAGTCTGTTCTTCATGATTCTGGGCACACTGTGTGTGATCTTTTCTTTCGGAAAAGGGCGAGACTACCTGCTCCGACCTGCCGGGATGTTCTTTGCCTTTGCAGGTTAGATAGGATTGTGTTATTTTTCCTCCTTTTTCAGAGTTTGAAATATTTATGATTTGTCACTACAGTGCTGATTTATATAGACCTTTTTTTTTTTTTTATAAAAAAAAGCTAATGCATCTTTCTGTTGGATGAATTGAACAAATGGAGGTCTTCCTTGTTTTGGCATGCAGGCCTTTGCATTATCATCTCCGTCGAAGTGATGCGCCAGTCTGTGAAGCGAATGATCGACAGCGATGAGACCATCTGGATTGAATACTATTACTCCTGGTCCTTTACATGTGCCTGCGCCTCCTTCACCCTCCTCATCCTCAGTGGAGCTGCCCTTCTTCTTATCTCAATGCCCCACATTCCCCGTAACCCCTGGGAAACCTGCATGGACGCTGAGCCAGACACCTTGGATTAGCCATGGATGATTTTGCAGGAATCAATTGTAAACAGAGATTAAAAAAAATAATGGTTGTGTATTGTTTAACCCTTTAACCATGTATAGCTCAAGTAAAAGACATTAAGTTTGCTTAAAATGAGAATTAACTTTTTTATCTCTTCTTTTTTTCTCTTTTTCAAATATTCCAAAATTTAATCTCCACGGGTTTTGAATTTAAATTCAGAGTTTTGAATCATCAATATTTATAGACTTCCATTTTGACAGTGCTTTGCAAAAGTCTTCCCACCCATTGATCTGTCTGATATCTTGTTGTTTAAAATTCACAAATTTAGTGTATTTTTGGCAGATTCTGTGCAATAACACCAACACAATCTAGCCGTTCTTTGTACTTTTAGATTTTGGCTATCATTTAAAATATACTGCAAATCACCCTGACCTCACCATGTCCACCACGAAACATGGTGGTCCCAGCATCATGCTGCGGAGATGCTTTTCTTCCGCAAGAACAAACGGCTCCTCAGACTGAAAGATGAATGGAGTTAAATTCAGAACCATTCTGGAAGAAAACTTGTTAAGAGCTGCAAAACGTTGAAACAGTTTGACAGTCCAGTTCTTCCAGTAAAACAATGACCCTTAATAATACAGCATATTTACATATGTGAATGCTCGTGACCTAAATTTAGTTGTGTCATTGGAAAAGCCTCCTATTTTGGCTTTCTGTGCCAGTTTGACTGTGATTGAAATTACTGAAGTTATTTTGTGTCATTTTCATAAAATCCCCCCGGAACACTTAAAAGTGTGTTGCTGCAATGTTAGCTTATGCGAAAACGATCACAGAGTGTGAGTATGTTTGTAAGGCACCTGTATTTTCAACATAGACATTTTTACCAAACTATTCTAAAATTGTATCTTTAAGTTTCAGTTAAGGCTGTAAAATGCTATAGCTATAGCTATGATATGTAGTATTGGAAAATTAAACTGTTTTGTTGGAAAATTAAACTGTTTTGTTTGTCCTTCAACTGTAAATGATGCTTCTGTTCCCCTGCATATAATACTGTCACCATTAGACAAAGACCTCGTTTAGACAAACTCCTTTTATCCAGTTGTTTCACGTGTTGTTAGTCACCTGTGCCTAATGTGTTTCCATGAGTCGGTGTAGCCCAGCAGAGATTCAGCTAATGCAGGTGGAATGAAATTAAAGACCCCTAAAGGATGCCATTTCACAGGGAAAAAAATCCATTTTACTGCTGTAATCAGAACAAGCCTGTTATCATAGTTAACACAGTGTGACATCATTACATGGACTATGAAAAACAAAACAATTAAAGCACATTGTGCATGTCTCTTCTCTGCAGAGCAGATCTAATAAATCTATTTCAACAAATAGATTCATTAGAGTTAAAGTAGATCTCTATGTGTTAATGTTATCTAGTAAGGATATGAGTGGCTACAACTGAGTGGTGATGTAAAATAAAAACATGCTTTTTATTTGACGTGTCATGACAGCAGGCCTAAAGTAATATTATTCATGTATAATTTGTATGATCATTTTTACACAACATTAATATTTGTCTTTTTCACAAGAATCAATTAAAATATTTAAATCCCCCAAATGTTTTTTATTTTCACTTGAGGTTTTGTCTCTTCTGTCACTTATATTCTGAGCTCAATCAGAAAATGATGTAAAGCATAGGATTATGAGAGTATAAATAATTATGGAGAGATAACAAACCCCCAAAACCAGCACAGAAGTTATTTTTTATTTTATTCAAATTCCATCTTGGCATTTCAGGTATAGAGAAGCAGCAAGTGAAATTTCTTCATGTAACTCTTCCCGCAGATAGGACTCACAAAGATCTTCACAAGTTAAAATACATGCATATAATAATAACCTACCTATTACTACAAAAAAATTTTCAGTAATAAGAAAAATGCAGTGGAATTAGTTGGGATTTAGAAATGTCTAAGTACAAAAATACGCCTTAAGCTTCAAGTGGTTGAAGACATTGTGGAAGAACATTGCACCATTTTAGCGCCACAGATTCAACGAATCTTTACATTTGGTACAATGGACAATCAGACCTACCAGGACAAGCGAGTGAAGGAAATCGGACTGACATAAAGGAGCCAGATGTGGGGAAAGACAACTGATAGATGGACACACACTTGCTCCCTGTCAGTTTCAAGCATTCAGTATAAAGCTGTCATGTTAAGGCAGCAGGTGGCCAGCTAGTGAAGGTGGTTTCAGACGAAACGTCATTGTCCCACTGAGTATGAGGCAGTCTTTCAAAATGAGATGCACTTGAAATGGAGCTTAGACGAAAATTCAAACTGGGAGACTCGAGCAGCTCCACCACATCATCCAATCACCACACCTGGCCTCAGCCAATCCGGAACGGAGCTCCACGCCGCTCCAGCCAATCGTCGTCCAAGGACACCTTCAAGAGTTCAAACTATCCTGGGGGCTTCCTGCTCGTCAGCTGTGCTTCGACCCACCTCCTCCCCTTCTCCACCTTCACCATGAGGGATGTACTCTAGGTTCCTCCGTGCTCTCCCATCTCCAGGCTCCGCACCACCACCAGGTTCGGTCCCGGGGGGAAGACTATCCCGAGCTCGCCGAGCAGACCGCCTGCTCACGGCGATCCTCGGCTTGTGGTCTTCTGCCGGGACCGAGCGCCAAAGAATTGTACCATTAAATCTTTTTAACTGCTATTTTCTTCTCTGTGTGAGTCTCTCCAGATTGAAATGTTTTTTCGCATTCGATCCGAAGTTCTGTTTATTCTTTATTGAGGCTTTTGCACCATTGCACAATAGAATTGGTAACACTTCATTTCAGAAGTAGCTGAAATCTAACTGAATTAAGAGAGACATTTGTTTACCAAATGCTCCACAGAATTTGAGTACAGAAAGTCAAGGCCTCTTGGGAGCTGATGTGATGTGACAGATGAATATAGGCTTTTAAATAATTCATTACACTCTTACTGTAGTCCAATGACCCCTGCACACTTGCTTATGCTTCCTATGGTACACTTTTAAATCCTGGAACTTTTGTCAGTATTTTGTTTGATGACTTTTGCTGAAATACTACACCTGCTTTCATAGCATCCAAAAGTAAATCCAGGTTTGTACATATTTAAAGCTCAGTTTTTTGCTTTGGCAGTGCCAAGTTAACAAGTTAACACCTGGAAGGTGTCGGAACTGTGATTTCTGCACCTGGCTTCACTGCATATGTTTTACAGGTTTTTTTTTTTTTGGGGGGGGGGGTTTTCCACAGTGAAAAACATTAAATTGGGTATTATTTCACTGAGTTTGTTTTAGTGAGGTTTAGGGAACCAAAGGTGCAACATTAGCATAGAAAAGCATATTTGAAGGTTTCCATTTGTCATGGCTTTGATGGTGGAGGAATTACAGGTGTTGTACAACAGCAGAGGAGAGTGTGTGAAAGAAAACTTTCCACTTTGGCACAAATTTAATTTTGCATACCAAAGGAAAATATGAATCACAACTTAATTACCTTTCTTAGAAAAGGCATCAACTTCCCAGCAGGTATCTTCACTCTTTGTATACCAGTTTGTTTGTTATATTTTAATTTGATTTATCATCTTACTTAACTTTATTTTAATTAAAACATAAGAATCTTTTTAGCTGAAATGTCATAATCCATGATGCTACATTCTATTTTTGTCCCAGAGTACAGAAGAACGTTGACGTATGATTTCCCATAAGCCAGAGCTGAAACTGGTAGTAAAGTACATCAATATTGAAAGGTTATGATTTCTGAAAAGCTAAATATTTTCATCCATTTTCAGCTGGTTTAGGACAGAGTAATGCAGTCCTCCACCTTCCCCACCTATTGTTGCAGCTTCTAGCCAGCTTGCTGGAAGAAGACTACTAAAATTCACATTTACTTAGACTAACAGTAACACAAATGCGCTGTGCCAGTTGTGGATAGGTTGTTTTTAAAGTAAATCCATTACATTTTCTTTGTGTTTGGGTGCATGTTAGGCAATACTACAGACCCTCATCTATATGGATGGTTTTATTCTGAACCAAGAAAACTGCATCTGTATTTGGACTAAAAGCAATTCAAAATTATTGGGTTTTTTTGTTTTTGTTGTTTTGTTTTGTTTGTTTGTTTTCTAATGTCAGCAGGAATGACTGGACATTATCAGATATTTTAAAAAGCTAATCAGCCAAACAACAATTGAAAAAAGAAAATGGAAAATATGTGCATGTGTTTTTGTGTGTACTTTGAATTTCTTTTTCTTTTTTGGTTCGCACTTTTATCATCATCTTACTTGCTTTGATGGATAAGCATTATTATTGACTCACAGACCTATTTATAGGTAAACTTAGTAAGAACCTGGCTGGAACGGCTTTTCCTTTCAGAACTGCCTCAATTACTTGTGGCATTTATTCAACAAGGAGTTGAAAACCTTCCTCAGATATTTTTTGTCCGTTATTGACGTAATAGCATCAAACAGTAGCCGGAGATCAGTTGGCTGGAATCCCAAACTTACATTATTGGACTGGTTCACCATGGACCACTGATGCAAGGCAGGATGGTTGCATGCTTTCATATTTCTCATTATGCAAATTTAGTGAGCCTGTGTTTATTTTAGCCTCAGTTATCTTTTCCTAGCTACTAGAAGTGGCACAGAGACAGGTCTTCTGCAGCTATAGTCCACCTGCTTCAAGAACTGAAGTGTTTGAACTTTAACAATATATCTTCACCTTGTCTACATGCCAAAATGTATTGAAATTGTTGCAATGCATGTGACTTATTTGTGCAAACAGGCTGATGAACAGATGCCCAGTAAATATGTTTCTACATGTGAAAGTTTTGTAAATTAATAAAAACAAGATGGTCAGTTTTATCCACAAATGGCGGGACAGATATATTTTTATACGTTTAGTATGCACTATGTATAAAGTTATTTGTTCCTTACCTGTACGTGTTGACTGTTTGACTTGCTAATGAATTCATTTCAATTGTAACAGGTTAAATGCAAATTCAATGTTTTTTGGCCAAGTAGCCTTAGAGATTCTGCATCCTAAAGAAACTAAAACCGAGATTAACTAGTTACTGGATGAAGTAGAACCAGCAGTATTTATGCATAAAGAGGAACATTTAACATGGATTTAGAAAACTGAGGAGGGTTTTGTCAGGAAGGATTTAGCTTCAGGTTTTACAGGAGTGGTAACATCAAAATGTAAATGTATTCACGAATGTGTTGTTTTGTAACCAGCCTCCACACCAGTTTGTCAGAACTATTATCTGTCTCCCTGTGAATCTGCATTACATCCCTTGACCTGTGTGACAGATTTTTTTCTTTTCCTGCTTTTGGCATAATTTAAAAAAATTATTAAACATTAATATGCAAACATTAATATGCAAAATTACTGGAGAGACATTACTAAATGTTGCTCATATTATCAGTATGTTGTAAACAGAACATCAACATTGTGTGCAGCTAACTTTTTGCCTTTTAACCTATTTCTCCCTGATTTGCAACAGCACCATGGACAAAGCTTAATGTCATAATACATGTGCTAGTTCCCTTCTCCATTATTATGACCTGTTAAAGTTAAGATGTTAATGTCTCATAGGCAGGGTGCGCTTTAGTCACCCTGCCTAAAGCGCAGGGTGATTGGCAGTCATTCACGGAGACAAAGAATCATACATTCACACATTGTGACCTATTGGTAATTCAGGAACCCCAGTTATCATAATATCCATGTTTCTGGTGCATAGGAGGAAGTTAGAGTATCCATGTATACATGGGTTGAACATCAGAAAAGCTCCTGGCCGACATCTGAACCCAGGTCCCTGTTTGTTGCAAACCATGACATCAGTTCCTGGATATACGACTGGATGTCCTTCTGGAATATAATTGACGGGACACCAAGGTATAGTTTTAGGTTTTTATGAGTTTTCTATGAGTTTTTAAGGTCAGTAAAGAGGACAAGAACAAATACTGCTGGTACTGTTGGTAAAGATTTTGCTGTGCACATTTTCACTCCAGAAACTGGATATTGAATTCC
Organism: Gambusia affinis; assembly: GCF_019740435.1. NCBI lineage: Eukaryota > Metazoa > Chordata > Actinopteri > Cyprinodontiformes > Poeciliidae > Gambusia > Gambusia affinis. The sequence continues at coordinate 11,213,554 of NC_057886.1, read as the reverse complement.
ATATCAATTCAGAAAAAAAAACAAAAAACATAAAAAGTATGTACTTATCTAAAAAAAGATCTACTTGTAGAAGGGTTGAGATCTCTCTGTTGGTTTCCCAAAAGTCTCAAGAAAATGTTGCTAAAATGTAAGCAGTTTATGGGTTTCATAAAAACTTTCCTCATATTCATAAAGGTTTAAAATGTTAGGTATAGAGCTAAAGAGCTTCAACAATTACTTAATTTTAAATAACTTATCAAGCAACTTATTAAAGTTGCTGGATAACGATAAAGGAGGGTGTAGATCACATAAATGTTGTGATTAACATTTAAACATATTAATGTAGGGAATCTTTACATTGAAGAATGACGGCAAGAAAATATACATGCAATAGAGCTACAGTAAAAATATTACAAGAACAGTACAATTTCTTAAAATGGATTCAAATTTAATGATAGGCGCAAGGATAAAATTATTCCTTTTGGTTTGTTTACCTTTCTACCATTTTGCTGATGAAGGATGTCTGCAGGAGTCATCCTGGTTCCTTGAGTCACTGCGAGGAAGAAAAAGCTGTCGGTCCCTTCCCCGACCTCTGACTGAGCTCTGTCAAAGCTGCCACTATTCCCTATGTAGAACAATACAGTACAAGCATCTTACATTCTGTCTTGTCCTCGGGAGGTTGGATGAGCTGGCAGAAAGGTTTAAAATCACAGGGCGAGATTTCTTTCCAGTCGTCTAGACAGAAAAGGAAAGAAAGAAAACGTAAACTGAAACTGAAAAGACTGCGCAGAGGAATGGACAGTGAACAAGGGATTGAAAGAAAAAGTATAAACGAACATGAGTTACAAGCTGTCAAATATCAGTTAGAAAAAGAGGGAAACAATGACCTAAGGATGCTTTTAATTATCTCCCACTGTGAAAAGTGCATCTCTGCTGGAGATCAATGGGGTGGAGATCCACAGTGTTCTACTGGATCAAGTGGAGGTTATAGTTAATTAAAGTCACAATCCCTGTTTAATTTTTTCTTTAATAATAAATGATCTTCTGACCATCTGTAGGTGCAATACTCCATGAGTGATTCTGACGGGTCAAACAGAGTTGCGATAACCAGACATCAGGTGAAGTTTAAGTTTCATGTTAAACATGTTAAACGACTTAAACTATCCGACATCCACAGATAAGAAAACAGTTATGCAATAGTTCAATAGGACTATTTCTATGCACAGAATCAAGCCAATCCCTTTCTTACAGAACCGACTAAACTTCTGCCAATGTAGTTTTTACACTCTTATCTCTCAGCTAAGCTGTCAAAAAATTTTTTAGCTCAGACAGATTTTTTTTCAGTCAGAAAGCCATTCTAAAGTTTAAAGGTTGTTTATTCTGGGACATATTGTTGGGTTTGCAGTTAGCTTAGATGTAAAGAGAACCTTTCTTAGACAAGTGGTGCTAAGCACACATTCTACGCGGATGGGGGAAAGTTGGTATCTTACACAAAAGTAGCCAAATTAAGCTTAAGATACAAACAATATTTATCACAGTCAAGTCCAAAAGGGTGAAAAGAGCTGTGTAACTTAGTCGGGTGATGTTTGTTGGTGGACTCTTTACTAAAACTGGACATCTCAATTGGAGACATAATCTTGAGGCGAAAGACCCATCACAAGGGGTTCATCAACCAATGAGAAGCAGAACAGAGATAATGTGAGAGATAAGACAGTCTACTTAAAAAAAATATGAATAGAAAATCAAAATGGGAACAATTTATTACTCTTTCAGCAGTACAGATATGGTTTTTCTCATTTTATGTTATTTGGACTGAGTGAAACACTTCATCAAGGAGGCTCATATTTTCAAATAAAAAAATAAAAAAACACTGAATTTTAAAGTCACAACATAAAAATTAAAACTAGTCAGGCTACATTTTGCCTACACACTGAGAAATTTTTTTTTTCAGAGCACACTTAATTAATAAAAGTGTCAATGTCCAACGCTGTGCGCCCCCACATTGAGCTGTGAGTCACATCTGTTAAATACAAAATTATGACAAATGTTAAGGTGTCTGCTCACGACTGGACTTCTCATACCTACTGAAAACAGGGTCTGGTCTCAGAGGATGTCACATTGCAATCCTTCTAATAAACAGACAGCAGTTTCTACAGTGACAGAGACAAAGCAGAGAGAAGAAATTTAAAAAAGCTATCTATTAAAGATTGCTTCATAAAATCTATTTCCCTACAAACTTGAATCGATCATTGATTAGTTTCCACAGCTTCAAGAAGCTTTTTGCAATGAAGACAAACTCTTAGTCTACACAACTTTGGATTTTAATTACTTTAAAACAATTTAGACAACAGTCAACAGGTTGACTGCCTCTCTAAAATAAGCTCCACATCTGTTTGTCATTTTTCTCTTGAATTGTCTGTGGAGGAAATGTCAAGAAGACCCTAAAGTCTCTTACGACCGTCTCTCATACAATCCAGACCTCATAACAGCAGGAATAAAAAAGTCTAATACAATGGATTGGATTGAAGAGTTTGTGGTTGATTATTTAAAAGAGAGGGTCCTCCATATTTAAGTGTGAGTGCTATGATTAATTCGTTTCTGCATAATGGTAATTAGGTGTTGCAACATTGTCTTATTGAATAAGTGTGTATATCAGAATAATTTATTTAAAAAATGTGTCCAGTTGCAACAATGTGAATATTGTCTCTCTATTGCCTGTAGGTTTGTACAGTAACCTGAACATTTGACAGTAGTGTAAAGTCTGTTGGCATGTTTCATATGTGGGACTCTCTTCCTGTTTGACAGCGGACGAATGCACCCTTCAATCCAAAGATAAGAGGCATCAGTGTTTGTCAGGATAACTCCTTTGCTCTTCCCAACTACAGACTCTTCACCTCAGACAGACAATGACAGCAACTCTCAAGTCAGCCTCAAGTGCTACTTTTTCTTCAATTTTCTCTCTTTCTCCACTCTTCTTAAGTGTGACTAGATTTATTTTCCTCCTTTCCAGCCTCTCGCTATTTCTGACTCACTGCCGTTTTCCATCGTGCCTCGTCATGTCATTTTACGTCTTTTTCTGCTGCCCACACTCTGCACTCTTTGCTTCAACTTTCATCCTTTCTTTTCTCCAACAAAATTTACTTTTCCTTTTAGACTTCCTTCATCTGCACTGGTCTGTGTTCTCACATTTCACTCCAGAATGTCTCTAATGTTTCACCGTATTCAGTCAACATCAGTCTTGTTCTTTCCCCCCTCTTTCGTCTTCTCTCGTCCCGCTTTGATGCTATCCTCACCAGACAGTGACAGTGAGGCATTGGTTCACCTCCTCCTCTTTTTTTTATCTGCTGTTCCTCTCTTTCTGCCCCCCTCCCCTGCCCTCTACCACCTTTCCTGTCTCTATCTTTCTGCTCCAGTGAGCTCTCAAGCAGGCACTCTGCTGTCTAATGACTTGGATCGGTAGTGACTGTTGAGAGGAGATAGAACTGTAATAAGGCAGTTCAGCTCGGCGCGAGAGTGCAAAGCACTACCCGTGCTTCGCCTGTACTTACTATACACTGTAATCAGGCCAGGACGCAGCATGGAGGAGGAGGAATAGATCGAGCGTTGTATGTAGAGATGAAATGACCTGGGAGTTTATGTTTCCTAAATTATTCACGTGTTTCATGTTGAAAAACAAAAAAGGTGTGGTATAAAGTTAAAATAAATAAATAAATCCAACGTTTAAACCTACACATATTTAAAAATTTACTCAGTGTAGTGAAAATTATTCAGTGAATAATTGTTTTTGTCTTCCTTTGTTTTATGGTTTTTATTCCATCATCTTATGTTAACATAAGTTGATTTAAGCTTTGCTTAATACTTGAAATCAGTTTTTGATCATTCACAGATATTTTAATGAATTTATTTAACTCAATATTTAAATTTTACTTCATTAATTTGAGACTATCTGTGGTCATACCTTTTTTTCTTTTTAGTTTTCTAAAAGAAAGTGGTTTTATCACAAGGACACATAAGGAAAATGTATCTTGTTTAGCTAATTGAACACAAAGATATCAGAAAAAAATTGTTTTCTAGCTAAGAGAACCTCCAACGCCACAATAGTTTTCTGTAAAACACTAATTGTACCTGTTCCATTCTCTTACATTAGTATGAGTGAAGTTTGTACCAAAACCACTAAACCATGATTCTGGTTTAGTGTTTTTGCTTTGTTTGGTATTTATATTTTTGATTCCTTCTATCTTCTATCACTAGCTTCAAAAGTATCTACTGAGATTCTCTTTTCTGTTCTTTTCCTTTGTTAATTGTTGGAGAACTAAATAGAGTTGACCCCTCTTCTTCTGTATAAGTGACACAGAACATTCCCCTCACTTCTATCTAATTCTTTATGTCTCTTGAGAAATTGTATTGAAGAGGAAAGGTTTATTCCCAGAAATGTTCCTTTTTATTTTTTACTACCGAAGGGCGAACTGGGTTCATCTCTTAGGCTCCTTGACCCAAACAAGGCTACTTGGTCCTAGTTGTAGTGGATTATGTCCTCTAGACATGTTTAAAACATTTAAAAGCTGATAATTCTGTGGTAATTAATATGCTGTATGAACTACCTCATTGCAGATACCCCTCGTCTTGTAAGATAGCTGTAAACCAGTTGCAGATGGCTCAACTACAACTTCTTAAAAGAGTGCAGAAACCTTCTGATCATTGAAATCTGGAATGATGGGTTGATCAGTATTACTGCTAGTTTTCTCACACAAAGAATATCTTGAAATTTGCAAGTTCTTCATAAATTTGCATGGGTATTCTCCAAGTACTCATGTTCCCTTACAAGGTCATGTTTTGTAACTTGTGCAGTCCTGTGAAGAGATTACTGTTTAATGACAACAAGAAATCTTGTCTTCATGTAGATAAACAGGAGCACAAGGGAGCAAGAGAAACATTTGGATAAATGCTCTGATGGTACTGAGATGGCAATAAGAGAGGCGACAGGCACAGCCATGGAAAATCATTTCACCAAGGTTTCCCAGGGGACATATGCATTTTGTGCTTGTGTTTCAGTACACCCCTCAGTATGCACAAGTACCAAACAAATACTGCGTTAGTTTAAACTTGAACACTGGCAGAATGTTTATGTGCAGAATTAAGCCCACAGACGCAACAGTCCATTAAAACATGAAAGCATGTTTTAATATGTGATAACTGGCGACCCAAAGAGGATCGCCAGTTATCACTTATGCAGGAGGAACATTAAGGTTTCTCCTTCATCATGAATGAGAATGGGAGGATGGACCAAACCAAAGTATAATGCCAACATCTTCACAAAATCAAGCTGAATATAAACATTAGTGCTGCAGAAAAATCCGTTAAAGTGCAAATCAAGCTGCTTGTTGCCTTTAAACAACCCAAGATTTTACATAGTAGATGACATGTGACTTGTTGAAAATGTATCTTAGAACAAAACTTCAATTACAAAATTTGTCAATGATAGCCTTTGGCACCTTATTAGTTGTCATTCATAGCCAATAGGAAATTTTGTTATTGGCTATACTAATAATGACTTTCCAATTGGAATAAAAACATAAGAGCAGCAATTTTGAAGTTCTATAGCAAAAATACAAAATCTTATCAAGTATTTTTGGGCTAATTCACAGTGCAAATATCTTACTACACTTGAATTAAGACAAAACTATAAGTAACTTTTCACCGAAACATGGGAATTTGTTCTAAGTCAATAATTAGTTTGTGAAAAAGTATGAATTCCACTGGTGGGTTATTTCAATCATAGCATGAAAAAAAATCTTCTTAATGAAATAATCTTCTATTCTCACCTGGTTCCAGATCGTATTCCCACAGAAAACCTTTGGGCTGTTCTTCAAACCTTACACATCGCCCTAACTCTCCCATCTCCAGTTTAACTTTTCTTCTGTTTTTACTGAAACTAATTTGAGGAAACACAGACCCAAAGCACAGGAAGCATAATGAGCATGGAGGCGTTTTTCAGTCCAGCCTTTGTGGGAAAATAGATTTGAGTTCTGCTATTATGTTTTTTTTCATGTTATGTAAAAGAAGAACAGTGGCAGGAAGAGGAGAAATGAATAGCTCTCACACTGACAAAGCCAACCTGGAATAATAATGACAAGGACAAAACATTTTCAGAGTTTTTACTGGATGACTTTAGCAAACAGCAAAAATGTTCTAATAACTTAATTTTGTCCCTAATCATTATGTTACTAACCCTACATAATTTCATGAATGTGAGTTTTTATTTTACAAATAAATTTATCCTTGATATAAAGCCTTAAAAGGCTTTTAGATCTTTTAAGGTCTAGAGAAAATATAGTTCTCTTTCAAATGTCTCTTTCAACATGAAGACTACATAAAATACATACATTTGAAATGCAATCCGTCTAATGATTATTTTGGCAGTTGACCAATATGTTGAAGTTTGTGAATACATAAAAAATAATTAGATAAATTTAGTGCTTTATTTGATATAAAGCATTGAGCAAATAGGGTTATTCCTAAATAGGTATACAAATTTAACGTTTTTAAGATTTCCCAGACCTTCACTGGTTGATGCAATGTTGTCTTGCAGCTATAAGGTCCTGGGTTCAAGTTTGAAGTTTAAATGTTCTCCCATTGTATGTGTGGGCTGTTTGTGTCCGATAAATATGCATGTTAGGTTAACTTGTCTCTGTAAATTCTCTGTGTGTTTGGGCTTCCTTGTGATGAACCAGAAACCTGTGCAGAGCTTCCCCACTTCTTGCCCAATGACCGCTGGAGAAAAGCACCAAAGTTTCAATAATCTGAACAAAAGGTTATTCTGATATTTTTGTCAGAATAACAAAAATGTCATCTTTTGTGCAAGAGCTGAAAGTCATGCAACACATCTAAAACAGAAAACAGTCCAGTGCCAGCTTCACCAATGGCCTATTTACTTGTTTACCTTTCCTGGAAATGTATCAGCAAACAGAGCCGAAACAATGAGAATGAATTGTAACCTTTGAAGCAATAAGTCAGGAGTTTTGAGCTGAAAACTTTCTAGTTTTGTGTTGCTATGCATTTATTGAACATAAATAGAAAGAAAAAGTGAAAAGTCAGCTTCTATTGTAAGTTTTTAATCTTCCTCTACATAAGTCTTATAACAAGCAATGTTTCTGTTTGCATTTCTGCTTATGAAAAATGTTTTGCTAAAGTTCTGGCCGAGTGAAGTTGCTGTCCACAAACAAGACAATCCTTTATAACATAATTTCTTCCATGTCGAACCACAAAGCAATGTAACAAAAAGTAAAATAATAATAATAATAATAATAATAATAATAATAATAATAATAATAATAATAATAATAATAATAATAATAATAATAATAATAATAATAAATAAATAAATAAATAAATAAAAGATAATGCCTTTTTGTTTTATTTGTATTATAATGAAGAAAATACCCAGCTTTGGGCCCACTATTTGTTTTTCTTCTACCAAAAACAACAATAGCGACCATCCTGGCTCTGTACCACGCATTCAGGTGCTCTGTAAACTGCCACACAGCTAATTGTACCTTTGAATGACGCAGAATAACCATTTTCTCGCCTGCTTGGTAAAAGCTCTCATCTCTATCAAGCAGCCCTGTTTCTGAATGTGACTCATTCAGAAACATTGTGGGAGGAAAAGCACATAAGCACAGCCAAAGTTTTCTCGAGCTTGCATTTGGTTTTTCCTCATTATACAAAATGCACTTTGGTCATAGCTTGATGATCACCATAGTGACCATCTCATAGAAAGAGAGACAGGAAAAATGTGCTGTGTCAGGCACGGTGGTTTGCAACGATAGCCTGGTGAATTTTGATTTCCTTAAATCATCCAGTTTGTTGAGTTGAGGATTAAAATGCAACAATTGCGTTGAAATAGAGTTGGAAAAGAGAGATTCAAACTTACATCTTTTTATAAACCTCAAGTTTTCCAAATCCACTCATCCATATAGCTCTGCTTTTATCTCATTAGAAGACTGCTACTGATTTAGGTTGACATTATTCTCCCATGTAATTTACCTCGGCATCCTGTGCATGGCACCCATAGCAAATTTAAGTTTCCTCCATTACACGAATGGCTATTTTCACGGCTGACAAAGGCTGACAGTTGTGTGACCTCCAGTAAAAGAAACGTGGATGAGATTAATGCCGTCTCATGATCTAATTCTTTCCGGGCTGTCCTCCCACCTATGATCAATCCTGTTTTGACACTGGTTTATTTTTGCTTTGAGTTCATTAGCATCAGGTTTGTGCGTCACTGTTATTAAGCTCCTTATTTCACAGGGCTTTCAGTGCCGTTCTTATTTTTGCCCATTCAAGATCTTTTCAAGGTGACCATTCTGTTTCTAGTCCCATTTCAATTCATTTCAGCTTTTTTGGTGCTGTCAAAAAAAAGAAGCTTGTATCTCAATCTTGACGATTTCCTTTGCTTTGTGAGAATTTTGTCTTTTGAGCTCCTTTCACATTAGACTGTTATTCTTTAAAGGAATATCCATTGAAGAACATGGAACATTTTTTTATTTCCTTTTTTTTAACATATTGTGTTTGCCGCTGTAATAATCAGAATTTTTGTTTGAGTGCCATTTCGGCTTTTATTTCCTGACAAGTTCCAGCGTTGGAAATACAAGACTCTGAAGTGTTGAACAAGAATCTAAGAAAATATCAATACCAACATGAGAGTCCAATCCCAAAGTTTAACATGCAAATTATATGTTTGATAACTTGGCAGCTTTAAATTTCAGTAAAATAAAATAATACATTTCAGCAGTGGAAAGTCACTTACCAGTTGCGCTCCAAATGGCTCAGCAACTGTTTTCTTTAGAAGTTTTTATTTTAATTGTTTGGGCCTGTCTTCTACTGGTTTAGCTCTGGTCCTGAAATAGGTCAACTTTCACTTTTTTCAAAGTCTTGATTTTGTCTTTTGTTTTAGTCCTGACTCTTGAGGCAACACCAAGATATCTGATTCAGTGCAGCAACCAATGTAACTTCTTTTTTGTATATAAACATTATTCTAAAGCATTCATTGTTAAGAAATCCACAGTTTTGTTAGGTTAGCAAAACAAAGCGAATAGCAAACATTGTAATGCAGAATTCAGGGGTAACAGTTTTGGTTTTGTATTCAAAACAAAGATGCACAGCTTGATAGAGTTGTGAAAAAATAAGCTCTCAGACGTTCCAGCATGTAAGCCTAACCAATGTTGGTTGAAATACAGAAATGTGCTGTGGTTAAGTTTCACGCACAAGTGTTGACCGATGTCAAGTATTGATATTTTCTGCTTGTGGTTTCCCAGAAACAGTCCAGCTGAAACGAAGGCTGGAACAGGATTAAATGAAATTTGAAGAAGACGTGGCCGCTTCCCCACCGGTTATTGTGAAGATTGTGTGATTTGAACCAAGGAAGAACTGCAACAACTTGTCTCAAGAGCTGAGTTGGTAAAGCAAGAAGCCTGACTCTTGGTCAGAGCCACATATCCATCTTGTTCTCTCCTGTTTCATGCTGAGCTTAATATTTCAATCCCATGCTGTGCAGCACATAAACCTCCAATGTAGCTTGCATTATTTACAGGGAAGAACAAAATAAAGATGAATCTACTTGTATAATAAATATGATGCAGGAGACATTGAAAAATCAAAACGCAGATATTTGCCAGCATTTACAGTATGTGTGTGCATAAGGCACAATGAGAGACAAACTGACTTCCATTCAGTCGTTGTTGCTCCTCAAGGGAGTAAAGTGTCTGTATTAATAATCCGTCGCATTTCAGTCTGACGCGGGTGACTGAGTCTGGCTATCAAAGACAACAAGTTACAACAAGAAAGGGACCAGCTTGATGTTCACCACGACTCTGTACAGGTTAATGTAATCTCAGAGGCAAATTGCAAAATGGAGGGAGGATTATCGAAGCGTATCACATTTCCTCACCTGTTCCTTGCAAGATTTAAGAACATATTATTCTCTCAGGGGTTCATTGTAAATCAATTAGACTGTGAAAATAACTACAGATAAGGTAATAAAGATTGGGGTAAAATGCTGAGAAGAATCGCAAGTCTGAGCTTGAGTACAAAAATAAAAAGTCAGTGACTTTAATATTATTTGTCAGGATCCATGTTATTTTCATAAAACTAGCTGCCGCCTACTGCCTCAAACCAATCTAACCAACAATGATAAATAAAGTCTTATTCCTTTAGGTTTTAGACTTAAAGCACACCAGAAGAATATCATCAAGAAACCAGAATGAGCAGAAAAGCCATTCTATCATCAGTAATAGTGAAACATAAATTCACAGTGTGTCTTTGTTTCTGCTCCTCAGGTGAAAGTGAGTGGGGGGAGGTACATATTATCACGGTCCTGCCAACACCTTAGAGTTCTGAAGATGAATTCATTAGTTAAGATCATTAACTTCTTCATCTCTGTCCTGCTCATATTAGCATTGCATCTTCCCACTGATCCCTTTTCATCTTCTTCCTCCGCCTTCTTTTTATTTTCCATTAACTTGTTTACTGCTATCCTACCTGACTTCTGCTTAAAATGCCACTAGAATCATAATGGGTTATAAAAATGTGTGTTGTGTGGGTGTCATTAAGTTAAACCTTGACATATGTGTACATTATTATTATTCTACCTTGGGAAAAAGCATGGCAGAGTAAAATAGTACTACATTTCCACCACTGCCTTGTAAAAATTAATTCCTCTTCAACTTAATCATAACAACTCGGTTTTTATCAGTTGTACATGCAGCTGATGTTTTGCCTATTTGGCTTTGCAATGCGACACTGTAAAACATTTGAAACGCATTTAGTTTTGTCTACTGTCTTCTACTCTTTAACTCAAGTAAATCTGGTGAGTTTTAGATTTTGAACCTAAATGTTTGAGTTTGTGAAAGATAAACTTACAGTGATAAGTTTAGTTAACTTTTGGTTAATTTGGTCAAACCTCTAAGAGTTGAATAAAGTAGAATTGCTATGTTGACATTTAAAAATGAAAACTGATAAAAGAAAACAGTGTGCTTAGCGGCATGTTTTTGCATGCTGAGATGGAAGTGTTACATTGATCTGACTCTTGTGTGTAATTAAGGCAAATGTTTATTTCAAAGCAACTGGCAGTTTGTAAAACTTGAGGATAATGTCCTGTTCACACCAAATAGTTTTCAGCAGAATTCATTGTGATTTTTAATAAAATTCATTATTTAAAATTTTGTTCATGCAATTTGAAACAAGAATTTGAATTATTCTAAAGTAAAATAAGTAGTTATTTTAACTTGATATTAGACAAATGTGTGCTCTTTAGGTAGGCGAGGGCAGTTTTTTCTTGCATATTGTGAAATAATTGATCGGTTTAAATTGCAGCATTAAGTTAAAACTCACAATTCAAAATTCATGAACTTTAAAAACAATGTTTAGACAATTTGTCACTTGGTATTAAATCAATCTGATCAAATAATCTTCTTTCATGTGCACTGTGCCCTTTACGTAGTTTGTGGTAAACCTTAAATGGGAATTTTGTCAACCATGGGTTTTGTCTCTCCATTTACTCTGGACTATCAGACTAGGAGGAATCTGAGGGGGCAGTTAGTCACAAAAGTCACAAAAGCTTGGAAACCCCAGACAAGACATGTTTATATTCTAACGACTAGTATTCCTGTGGGAGAGCAAGCTTATACATTACTAAAGATGGCATCATCGCCTCAGACTCCCAGTGCAGAATTTGTTGTTTTGGTACTCACAGGTGATAATGGCCTGTTGAGCCTCCTGGGAGGAGAACGTGAACACCTGGCCACATGAGTGTTAACAGCTAAAAACATCCTTTTAAAGTGTGGATCGCTCTGAATTAGACTTAAATTCGTTTCATGAGGAATATCAAGGGCAGTAATCTGGTGCTTCTTTGATGGAGTGAAACTGAACAGCGATGTAAACAAAATGATGTCACCTTGTTTTGAATGCTGGTGTGTTTGCCACATACTTCCTGTTAGTTTATTTTGTTCTTGGAATCAGAAACTGTGATCTGAATAAAAAATAAATAAAAAAACACAGAGGATGAAACTGAAAAGATTCTGATGATATGTGACAGGAATTGGAAAACAATTTCCCGTCTGACTCCAATGCAAATTTACCATCCACCTTATTGCTATATTTATTTGAAAAAAAAGACTAAAAAAGACAATAACAATTTTCTTTATAGTTATTAACTTTTATTGTTAAGTTATTAACTTTCATTGTTAAAAACGTTTATGTGGATTGTAAAGAAAAAACTTCATAAGCAAGGACTGGCACTAAGCAGCAAAGCTACCGGTGAACAGTGAGAATTGGCAGAAAGCAGCGGGATCAGAGGCAATCAGCTAGCTTTTGAAAACACACCACCAAATAAATTACTTTTAACTGTTTCCAACATGGATTTTGAAACGGTCTCATCTAGACTGTAAGAAGTTTTCTCAGAGAAATGCAACTCTGATAAAGTAGAATGCAGTAAGAATCAGAAAGAGTGAGACTGAGAGTCACATCTGATTCAATGCTACGTATTAGACCTGATTACCATCTTACCATTTTCTACAAGTACAATACATTGTAAGACACAATTGTATTGTTTGAACTTGTGGTATTGTCTGAAATAGGAATATCATAGGAATATTAATAAACAGAATGTTTTTTCCAGGATCTCATCAGATCATTAAACCGAAAACTGATACATTTACGGTTAAATTTTGTTCCCCTCTGTGCTTGCATTCATTACATAAGCAGAGCTGGAGAGCAGAGACGTGCAACAGACAGATGGAACAACATAAGATTTTGGCAGGTGATGAAGAAGAGGGTATTAAATAGATGAGACAGTGTTATCATCAGTCACAGGTAGAGTTCACGTGACAGCTAAAAAAAAAAAAAAAAAGAAAGCTTTTAGATTTGTATGTTTTTTGTGTCATTGTTTCTCTAAATTTCTATACTGTATTTTTACATTTTACCTTCTGTTTATTAAAGAGATGGATTAGGTGCAGTTCATCTCCTGAAACTTGTAGTGATTTCTTGATAAAAATGGTGTCAGCTCATTTTTTCTCCACTGAGGGAAACGGCTTATTCAAGTCCAAGTTAAAAGCAGACAGAGCAACATCTATGTCTGTAGCTGGACTGATGTACTAATCTTACTGTTTTGAACTTTTACTACAAGGTTGTTTTTTTACTCCCTCAGGATGTTAAATCTTCCTCATTAAATTTTTTTTAATGTTATTTTTGTTCACTTTAGAGATAGATTTAAACAGAGACGGGCAGAAACTAACTTTAATAAGCAAAAAACAAAGGACTAGAAGAATCTTTGATCAGGAAAATCTTTAACATGCCTTACTCTCCACTGATTGGTTGATGTATAGCAACCAGTGTTTCCATAGTGACATGGAAGCAGCAGTTTGGCAGTGAGGAGGGAACAATCACCAGACCTAAGAATCCCTGCTTCCACCATGAAGAAGCAAATTTATTTATTTTTTCCTTCTGTGAAAGCCTGCAAAGACATGCAATGCATCCATCAACATGAAACAGACACACATAAAGAGCAGTAAACAAACACACACACACACACACACACACACACGCACACACACACACACACACACATGCACATGTCAGAATGCACCCCACCCCTCCTCCAAACATCACACCCTGATAGCTGTGATATTGAGGGTTTGCCGTTTAATTTTCCAGGAGAAATACAAGCTGAGTCCCAGGATGGAAAAGAATGCCACAGCTCGCACAGCAATATCTCCCCACTAGCAATAAGTCCAGATTTTATTATACATTATGCAAGAGACAATCTTCTTCTCCAAATGAAATAGGCATGACACCTCGGTGGCTCTCTGACCCACCAGATTGGGAAATGGGAAGACTGAAATTACCTGGGTGAAAAAGCACATATTGGCCACCTCTTTCACAGGGTTGGTAGCTTTTTCTACTTTGCAATGCTGGTCCATCACAACCAGCACTAGATACATGTTTTGGCTTCTGACCAGCGTTGGGGAATCGGAGATGTGGATTGGTTGCTGGCGTATCCATGGAAACAGTGTCGACACGGAAGCATCAACCAGCGCTCCGAAAGGTCGCGCTGGCATGATTGATAAGCGCGGGTGCAGGCGCGGTGGCTGAGGCGCATTCGTTCCCGATGTGTTGGGAAATTATTCACATTCAAAAGCAATGAAAGGTACTTGTTGTTGCACTATTATGGTCTTTAGTAGCTTTTGTTATCTGCATACTTGCTTCTGATTGGGGATAAGTGCACTGAAGCTCATTGTTCCACTGATCTGGCATTCATTGCGAATCAAGACGACCACCCTTGAGCAAACATCTCTAATTGTGTTGATTTTTCGTAGATTTTATGGCCCTGACATTTACTCTGCTGGGCCGAAACATCTTCCAGCATTTTCCAGAAGAAGATTCTTGTGCTTCTGATTGCACTTCATCAAACTCTGTATTAATTAGAATCAATTTCTGAATATCACCATTAATAGGAAGTAAAATTATAACAAATTAGTTTCCCTATTATAATTTAGAGATGGGCTCTTTTGTTTTTTATTGTTGTGCATTACTTTACTATGTTTAAAACTAAGGCCTTACCATCAATATCATCGTTACCTTGCTGTTTGAATTACTGGTTTATTCATATTTCCTGGTTTGAACTTTATTTGACTGTATCTAACTGTATTTGAAATGAACATGTGTGCACAGCTTTGTGCACACATTTGGCTCCATGGTGATGCAGATGCAGGTTTTGGGTTCAGGGTCTTTCTGCTTGAATTGTTTTCCCTGTGTATGTGTGGATTCCCTCTATATCTGGGGTGACCAACTATCCTGAAACTTTTAGATACATCCCTTCCCCAAGAGACATGCTGAATTCACTCATCAGCAGGTCAGATGTCTGACAATAACCCATCCAACTGATTCAGTTATGTTGGTGCAGAAATGCACCTAAAAATTGCCATATTTTTGTTCTCAAGGTTTAGAGTTAGGCACCTTTACTCTAGAAACTCCTCCATCTTTTCACAGTGCAAAAATATGGATATTAGGTTAATTGACCACTTCATGTTCCCCTCAGTTACGAGTGAGTGTTTGTGGATGGTTGTTTGTCCTCTGTGTCTCTGTGTTGCACTGTGATGGATTGACAACCTGATGCCCAAAGATCACTAATGACAGCAGCAGCCCTCTGTGACCTCTGAGGGACAATCAGGTACTCAAAAACAGATGCATAATGGATCAGAGCAGACAAGTGAAATTTTATTTAAAAACAGAAAAATACACACTACCGATATTTACAACAGCCTTGATACTCTATATCAAGGCTGATATAGAGTAGAAATAAGCATAAAAGTGAAATCATGCATTTCTGCTTTTCTATCAAAATTTGCCATCTCATTTCAGTTTTACACATTAATTGCTACATGAATCAGTTTCATTTAGTACTTTATCCAAACAGGGTTTCAGTTTGCTACTGCTAGAGTTTTTAGTTGGCTGAAAAATATTTTTCTTCAATTGTTCTTTGTCTTTGTTTCTTCTTGCTTTCAGTGTCCAACCAAGTCAAAATTTCACCACACTTTGCCTTTCCTTCTTTTGGGCTGCACAATTAAACTGCCCGTTTTGATTTGCTCAGGAAATATTAATATTTTTAACAAACATTTCAAATTTTCATTCATCACCACCCTAAACAGCTCTGTCTGAATTTAGGTCGTCCCTGAAAATCCCTTGTGAAACTTTTCACAGTGACAATGAGGTTTTCTGAGGCTTTAAGCAACAAAAAGGGATGTAGACACCAGAATACAGTTCTGTCTAGACTGAACTCTGTCACCTTACCTCACAGAATCCCTCAGAGGTGATTGTTTTTCTGTGGCTGTCATTGTTGCCCCTTTTTGTAATTTCTCAAGTATAAACTGCCAGCTCGCTGTTGTGTATCTGACAGAATGCCAAGCGAGTGTCTGGAGAGCGCTTTGAACTTTCCTATATGTTGTGCGTGTGTTGAGTATGTAGCCGTATTTATATCTAACTGATCGTCTGTAGTTATCTAAACGTTTGACTCCCAGGGATGGAAAATACACATTCGAGGAGTAAAGACAAAAACTATAGATTTTGACATAGTTTTGTGTCAGGCTATCTCATTCAGCCATTACGATCAATAAGTTTTTGTTTCAGTATCTCACACAAAGTAAACAAATACCTTCTGTATTTATAAAAGATTTAAAAAATTGTATCCAGGCCTTGTTAGTTAGAGAGGAAACAACGACAAGTTTTAGCTTATGATATATGAAAACCAGTGACGTGCGGTCAGGGGAGGCAGGTGAGGCAGTGCCTCACCAGCCATCATGGAAAGAAAGAAAATATATAATCATAAAGTAATTTAAATTGTTATATTCATCCGGTGGTTTGTACTAAAAAATATTTATTTTTCATGTAGCTTCACCAATTTCGATTTTTATTTGTTCAAAATCGCTGAATTTTCTTATTTTCCCATTCAAATGCTTGGAAGCGATGCCGGTGAGGCAGCAGCGAGCTCTGCCTCACCTTGGATTGCGCAACCCCTGGCTCTGCGCTGGCTGCTAAGCGGAGAGAGCATGTTGCTGTACGGCGTCAATAAAATGGTTTAAACAAATTTAATATGTGAACTTATTTCCAATAATTTAGCTTATGTATATAATGTACAGTGCTTTTTGTCACCAACTGTGTTTGTGTAACGTGTTTCGTGTAATGAGCGATTATAAACGGCAGAGAACAGGTTCGAGGTGAGGCAGGCAGTTCTCTTGCCTCATGGCAGGGGGCGCTCAAGATCCCAGACGTTCGTCTTGTTCACTCCTCAACTGCCGAGTAAGTGACAGCGAGCTAGGCTAAACGATTCGGGAAGCAAGTCAAGTGCAGCGATAGATTATAATAGAGATAGTGATTTTTTTTTCCTCTCGCTTATCCCGACTTTCGACATGGATGACTACATTACAACACTAAAAAAGTTTTCTCAAGTGGACTTTCAATCGAAGCAGGAGGTGTGTAAGGATGCAGAAGTGAAACATAACCTGTAAACTGCTGTCAATCTATGCATCTATTTGCAAATCTGATTCTGATGACGTCAGTGCCTCACCAGCTATGAACCTCACCGCACGTTACTGATGAAAACAACTAAAATCCTCAACAAAAACAATTTAAAAAATTCTTTCTAGGGTTTAACTTTATTTTATATAAAACAAAGTACAGTAAAAAAAAAATAAAGAAAAAGAAAAGAATGATGTAATCCTGCAAACAAAAACAACAACGAAAAGCATCCAAACATGCAATAGGTTACAGGATGTCTCTCAAACATTGGGACTGGGTTACATTCACCATTGCATCACTTTTCTTTCAACAGCAGCTGGTGAGAGTTTTTAAACTCAAGATAATAAGATTCTTGCTTGGTTTTGGATCACATTAATGTAGATTTTAGGATGCATCTGAAGGAAATTAAAGGACAATGCTGTTGTCATTTATCTCGTTTGTCCTTGCCTTGCTCACCTGGAATCCATAATGTGCACACATCCTACAGCGAAGGATGCCATAGGATGTGTGCTACAGCACCCACCCTCCCAAAAAAAATATTAATGCATAATTTTTATTTGGGGTAGCAGTATCAGAACAGAGGATATACTGTATTTGGCATAAAAAAAAACAATATATAATAAACCAACTGCAGCATTCCAGGAAAACAAATTCTGGAATACCATCTGTGAACCAGAGAGCTGGTTGTGTCAAGGTTTAGAAAAGCTTTTCCAGCTTGCCATCATGGAATCTGTCATGAAATCTCTGGTTACCGGTACCTGTAGAATTTCTCATTTGAAAAATAAATGAATAACTATTTAACTCTTTCTTTTGTCTAAATCATCATGACTGCTGTTACAACAGGCCATCCTTTAACGCGTAAAGCAGTTACTTCTTATAGGACATGCTTAGGAACATGTGTGAATACCTGTTTGTATTTCAACCACCTGTTATTGTTTGCAGTAGTCGTTCTAGACAAAAATCATTTCCAAGGCATTTCATTTGTGTTAGAAATCCTAAAATGATCCCCTTGCAGTTTCTTTTCCGCTGTTTTCCATAAATCGTGATTCTCCAGATCAATCAGTTCTTGTTGTGTCAATTTCAACTAATGTTTGCTTTTAAAAAATTAGCCTTTGACCTACATTTACCTTCATCACCAAAGCCTGTGTGCTGTTGCCTTTTAGAGGACTGCACACACGGGTCCATTTGCATTGGCTGAACAGCTGCAATCATTCACTCTGTGGAGGCTGAGACTGACGCAGACGGATACTTCCGTTCAAATATATCCCAGCCACTAGCACCTCGCCTGAGGTTTAAGGGTAGTTTATAATTCTGTTAAATGCTAGAATCCAAAAGCTGTGCTGCTGCACTTCTTCTCTTTATATAACTCATGTAGTCAGCTTGGCTTTACTTTAATTACCAGAAATGAAAAGATATGAAAGGAGCAGCCCTCAAGCAAAACATAGAGATTCACAACTTGTCAATGATTATCAGATTGGGTGAACTGTGTAATTTTGACAGTAAGTGAATATATGAAGCTTAAAAGCTTAAGACAAGCATAAAACAAATCCAAACCGTCACGATTGGCACCTTCTGATCAAAGCTTAGTAATTGCCATTAAGATTTAAGACGATAAAAACTTTCACAGAATTAAACTAAACCAAAACATTTGCACTTCACTGGGATTTTAAAGCAGCAGCTGCATTTTGAGCGTGGATAAACTGTGTCCTATTAGTCAGGCAATAAATACACTATTAGGAGTAATGAAGACTTCCATCCGCCACCATCAGACCCTCCTTCCGTTCGTTCACCTAGTGCTAATCCGGTCATTAAGCTGCTGCTGAAATACACACACACCTATTTCCCTTCCAAAACTTCTGGCTTCAATAAAGCATTTTCTTTTTGGTCACAGGAAACACCCACAGGATTGTCAAAGCAGAGAGGTGCGCTCCTTTTTTTTTCCTTCACAGGAACATCGTATGGACTGGGCTGAGTGGTTAGAAAAGTGACTGTAAAGGCCAACTAATGATGTTGAACGGCAAGAGGCGAGGAAGCCGGGTCTCTTAGCAACAGTTTCTCCTCGCTGCCAGCTCTCTGATATTGGCTGAAATAAGCAGGGATTGGTGTGTGTTGGTGTGTGTGTGTGCATCTATCGGCGTGCGCAGGCGTGTGTGTGTGTGTGTGTGTAGCAGATTGAGTTTGTCTTTCTACCTAATTGCAGCAGGTCTCATCATTACATGTACAGAAGCAAAATGTCAAATGATTTTCCTTTTTAAATCCAATTACAGAGGAGCAGAAGGTGGGTCTGTTGTTGTTCTCATCCCAAAATTGCTTGCGATTCTAATTTGTCAAAGAATTTATATGTGTGTGCTCGTCTTTCCAGTGTGTGTGTGTGTGTGTTTAATTTACAGAGCAGAGAATAGAAAAGGTGAAGAGCTTTCACACTACAACTTATGGTCCTTCTTTCCCATTGTCTGGCACCAAGCTGTAATGTGTGTGTGAAACTAAATGTGTGGCTGTGCACATGTAAGAACTGCTTGTACAAATATTCTGGCGTTAGTGGCATTAATCCCATGAGCTTCCAAGAGAAAATCCTCACTTTTTTCCCCCCCCTTCACACTCAGTGTGTGTACAACCGAAACCATCCAAGCATACTAATGAGGTAAAGATAACCAATAGTGGCGAGCACGAGCTTATGCTCACTATTAAATATATTGCATTTAAAAGATTAAAAAAAGACAATAATCTGTTCCTTATTTATTATTCTGTGATCTACCTGACTCGGCTTTCAAAAAGAACTCATGAAAGTGTTTAGTTAAATGCTGAAAATATCTATTTTTTATAACAGTCCTACACTTGCTTAATATTCGTGTGACCTCTTCTCACACCTTTCTTTATTATAATGAGCAGCGATTCATGGATCCATTTCTGTGAACTTTTATTCTTTACAAATAATACTGAAGAACTCTGATGTTATCAAACAATGGGGGAGGACACACTCATATGTTTCTAGGGCACATTAATCTGGATACCTGCCTAATTGCCTTCCTGGTCCTGATATCGGTTGTGTATAATAATTGCAAATGCACCATTAGTTTGAGTACAAAGCGCCCTCTTGAGTTCAGAAATGGGAACTGTCGTGTTTGGAAAACTAGACAGGGTTGCCCTACATGTTTCAGATGCGTCTCTGTCAATTCAGTCAAACTGCCTCCTTTATTTAAAAGGGGTAATCGTGTTGATGGAAGTTTCATTCAGATGTGCTGAACCATGAGGCCGTCTTGTGGAGCAAACGGCAGCTCCAAAGTCTTGTTCTGTAGTTTTCTGAATGCTTATATGAAATATCTACAGAGAATATCTACAACAGAGGAGCAATGACAAGGCTTCTAAAGGACGTTTGTTTTTGGTTTCAAACTATGCTCCATAGTTTTAAATGCTCTACGTACCTTTTTTCACAGTCTGGAGAGGACTCACTCAGCAGGTATTTCACAAAATAAGGTGTGTTTTTTTTTTTTAATTAACTTTCCATAATCTAAAAATGTTAATAAATTCTAGTTTCCGTAGTTTTCAAAACTAAATGTTTGATTTAGTTCACATTTGTCACATTTATTTCTGTGACACTTGAGCCCAAACTCAGCACCGTTTTACAATGAGTTTTCATCCTCTTTGTTGAGTTTGCATCGACTCTCTCGAGGTAGCTACTCCAGCTTCCTCCCGCTGTCCCAAAACATTAATATGAAGCATTTATGCATGCGTAGTGTCAGTCTGTCTGGGGTGTACATTATTTTATGTATAATCCATATTTTAAAGCTGAATACTCAATAAATACATTTTTGTATTAATAGCCTATTTCATCATGGGATAGGCTACGTCGTTTTTTTGTTTTTCTTTTTCTCCGGTGTGTATAAATTCTCTCTGCTGCCCTTCTGATAATGTAATAAAACTGCATCGTTAAGAAACACATGTTTCTGTAAGTTCCATTAAGTAAAAAAAAGAAAAGAAAAAAACTATTTTTGCTCCTTAAAGGCTCATGTGACGTCGGTCTTTTACCACTTACATTCAAATGTCTCTAGGGACATCTACCGGAGGAGCTGGGTACTGCAGCTCTTTATGTCTAATGGTTTTAAAGAAAAAACTTTAGGACCTTTTCATGTACTTTGTTAAGTGTAAAACTGGTCGCTCTGCAATGTAAACAATGTATATATATATTTTTTTACTTTGCATCTTATATTGGACAGAAAAATAACAAAAGGAACTGACGATTTTTAGCACGAAGCATGAAGCTCTCAGCGGTGCTGTCTTGATTTCATATCTTTGGATACATATCATTCCAGATCAGGTTTTGTTCATTAAAAACAAACAAACAAAAAAAAAAAAAAAAAAAAAACAAACACAAAACACACCAGTGAAACTACAGCTACAGCAAATGACTCAAGGAGTAACCAATCCAATATCAATATGTTTCACTGAAAGCAATAGTAGACATTTTAAGTAATCAAATACTCTGAATTGTTTATTTATTTGACTGTAAGGCTTGACATGTGACTGGACTTGGTTTAGTTTTGCTTAAAGGAACCTCTAGTGTTTTATGATGGCTACAATGTTTATGTCAGTGTTGTATTTCAGTGCTGTCTTGAACTGCCTTCATCTTTACCTAAACGCAATAAACAATAATGGTAATTAACTAATATTCATTTCACTAAACTTCATTTCATAGCAATCAGACGGAAACTGATTAATGATCCATTAGTCGCTATTACAAGTAATCACCTAAACTCTCTACAAGAAGCTCCTTAAAATTGTGCTGAAACTTTTTCAGGCTTTCCAGCTGTGTCGAAAACATGTCTGACGTGCTGACATTTCAGGACCATGGTCAGCTTCAGTTCAGAACCAAGGCCAGTACCGTTACTACAATTAGTTCGTGATCAGAACCATATATCGGAAAGAGTGCAGTCAGAACCACGAGGCTGGCAGAGGAGCGACGGCAGAGAAAGTTATTATAACTGCTGCTATTCAACGAGTTACCGTGAATGTCCCACAAAAAGAAAAAAAAACAACACACACAAAAATTAAAAAACACACACACACATAGAAATAGATTAGTGCATAATATTACACACTTAAATATTTAACCTTGTGCAGTTCTAACAGTAAAGGCTAATTGTGATTACAAAATGTTGAAAATTAAGACAATATCAAACCATACTCTGGCAAACATGTTTATATGTCTTCGTTCCAAAACAATCGTGTCATTTGAGCGTTTTTTAAGGCTCCCTCATGCTGTTGATGAGTATTTCTACAGCAGGGGTCATTCATATGCATTTATTTCATGTTGGTCCACTGTGCTGCTGCTGCGCTCCCCCGCTTCTCAGAGGTGCTGCTGCTGCTCTGTGTCGTGCATCTCCGCACGGAGCTGCCGCGGGGAAACTAAAGAAAAGGAGGCATTCTGATAGATTTCATCACAGTAGTGTGTGAAGACTTTTATTTCTCTGGAAGTGTTTGGTTTTTTACTCCTGGACGAAAGCGCCAGCGAAACGCCGTTGGGAGTGACTTATTTCGGAGTTTGTTGTTGGTGCGCTTTTGCGTTATCAGCTGTTTAATGGATGCCGATGGATTAGTT
Source organism: Gambusia affinis (assembly GCF_019740435.1). Lineage (NCBI taxonomy): Eukaryota > Metazoa > Chordata > Actinopteri > Cyprinodontiformes > Poeciliidae > Gambusia > Gambusia affinis. The sequence continues at coordinate 11,190,912 of NC_057886.1, read as the reverse complement.
TAGCGAACTGGTGAAGGGGGGCTGCATGTTTTGAAAGAAACTTGCTGTTCACAAGCTGCTGAGTGCAAAGGAGCTTCGGCACTGCGGAACGGCGGCTGCTGCAGAAGTGGAGCGGGATTTTCTGACCGTTGCAGTTTTTTCTTTCTTCTTGGATCTTATTGGGTTTTATTGTGGAGATTTTCCAACTCATCCGACGCAGCTTCCTATTGTTTCCCATTACCTTTAGCGCGGGGACGATGTTGATGAAGGAGTACCGCATCTGCATGCCTCTGACAGTGGAGGAGGTAGGTGAAGTTTCCATTCATTCTCGCTGTTGTGCATCCTGCCCTTTCTGCTGGGTTTCACTGTTTCACTGTATATCTGTGCTTAAAAACCACGCAGCTGCAGATCTGTTCCCTGGTGGGCAGTTCTATCTGTTGTATTGTATTGTTGTAAAGTTGCCAGCTATGCGTTTTTCCCCGTATTTTGCAGCAGAGCTGTTACAATAGAGCTGCAGTCAAGTTGTAGTCGCGGGGTGGCGCTGTTGCTGCTTTTCAGTTTATAATTCAGCATTTGAATAAGCTGTTATCTATCTATCTATCTATCTATCTATCTATCTATCTATCTATCTATCTATCTATCTATCTATCTATCTATCTATCTATCTATCTATCTATCTATCTATCTATCTATCTATCTATCTATCTATCTATCTATCTATCTATCTATCTATCTATCTATCTATCTATCTATCTATCTATCTATCTATCTATCTATCTATCTATCTATCTATCTAATCAGACACTCCTGTGCAACAAAACAATACCTCTCTAAGGTCTCAGGAAGCCATCTGTATTAATCTGCTGCTACTACTAAACTGAGGTGTCTTGCTTTCGCCCTGTGTCATCAGCTCTCTCACTCTGATATAACGCAGCCCTCAACAAGCCTCTCCAGGTTGTTTGACCTCCATTTGCACCTTGATTCATGTGACTTGACCATAGAGTGTGATGCTGAGTTGTGTCAGGTTAGAAAAGGCTGAATGACCATTTCTAGTCTCACGTCTCTAATGGCCTCCTTTAACACTCAGTACCTGACCCGGCCTTGTTACAGTCATTAATGTTTCAATGTAATTTAATGTGATTTTATAGGATAAACCAACGAAAAGTAGAAAAAAAAACAATTAAACTTTTCACAAAAGTTAAAATTCTGAAGACAGCCAGGCTGGACCAGTCTCTTGTAGAGCTGGACAAATGTATATTGTCCAACCACATTTTTATTGTTTTGAAGATTGCCCTGTATTTAGCCCATCTATCCTCCCATCAGCTTTGATCATTTTCCCTGTACATCTTGAACAAAAGCATCCCCACATCATGACGGTGCCATCATCTTATTTTTCACAAAAAAGATGGTGAATAGAGTGGGTTTTTTTTCTGTCAGAAATGTACATTTGTGTTTCATTTGATGAGAGTTCCTTTTCCCACATTTGGTGTGTGCTTTTAGGTGCCTTGTGAACTGCGAATTCTGATTTGTGAGATGCAAGACTAATAGTTGTCCTGCAGACAGCTGTGGCTCCCGCTCCTCCAGAGCTTTTCCACTGATTTTTTATGCAATCCTCTCATGGCTATTTCTAAGTATTTTGACATGTTGTTTATATTTTCAGATAATGAACTGAACAGGCTGCACAGTGGCGCAGTTGGTAGAGCTGTTGCCTTGCAGCAAGAAGGTCCTGGGTTCGATTCCCAGCCCAGGGTCTTTCTGCATGGAGTTTGCATGTTCTCCCTGTGCATTGTGGGTTCTCTCCGGGTTCTCCGGCTTCCTCCCACAGTCCAAAAGCATGACTGTCAGGTTGATTGGTTTCTCTAAATTCTCCTTAGGTGTGTGTGTGTCTGTGCATGGTTGTTTGTCTTGTATGTCTTTGTGTTGCCCTGCGACAGACTGGCGACCTGTCCAGGGTGACCCCGCCTCTCGCCCGGGACGCAGCTGGAGATAAGCACCAGCAACCCTCCCGACCCCATTAGGGAAGAAGGGTGTAAGAAAATGGATGGATGGATGGATGAACTGAACAGTGCTCTTTGAGATGCTCTAATATATTGGAATATTGTTTTGCAGCCCAACTCTTTTTTTGTTTCTATTTTTTTTGTCTTCATCTGTCCGCTGTTTTCCTTAGTTTTCACCAAAATTTGAGAAGTCAAAAGGGAATAATGCAAATGTGTTATACTTTTCATATTTTATAAGCAAAGAAGAAAAAATCCCTTTCTAAGATTTGTCTCGTTTTAGATGATAAAATTTGATAAAAATGCACCGAGGTTCACGGTTGTAAGAGCCAAAGTGTTTTTAGAGTTTAAATTTATGGCCACTTTGTTTCTTCGGTCGGGATGCAAGCAGGCTTTGAGTATGAAATCAATAATTTAGAAAGTAAAACTAAAGCACACACCTGGTCATATTAGGATAATCTATAGCGAGTATTGCCATCCACATTTCATGTTATACTTTCTAATGATTTATAATAATGATGTACTCTGGAATATTTTGGGAGCTTTTCAATAAGATTGACTGCAGATGGTTAAGTCCAACTTAACAGATGGCTAAATTAGGGAGCGTTAATGAAAATTTGTTGCAAAGGTTTGCAAATTTCTGCGACAGACTGGCGACCTGTCCAGGGTGAACCCCGCCTCTTGCCTGGAACGCAGCTGGAGATAGGCACCAACAACCCTCCTGACCCGATTAGGGACGAAGGGTGTATAGAAAATGGATGGCTGGATGGCTTTGCAAAGTTTAGAATGTCATGCATCACCCGGACAGAGCAGGTAAAACGAGGGAAGATAAAACTAGATTGATCCCTAGATGCTTTTAACTAGACAGTTACCAGCTTCCTCTAAAACTCTATTGATCCTTGGTCCCTTTTTTGTGTTTTCTAGGAGCTTCATGTTTCTAATTACCAGCCTGCTCCTTCATCACCTCTTGTCTTGAGGCAGATTGTGTCCCGTCTTCGCTCCACTAGTGATGAAACACACAGCAACACTCCACAGCCTGACGAAAACAGTTACATCTGTTTTTGTAATGACCATAATGCTGGTCAAATGAATCTATTAATCTGTCAGTTACTTGGCAAATGAACATTTATGATCTATTAACAGCAGATGCGCCGCTGCTTGCAGAAACAGACGAGCAAGCAGTCGTTGTCCCGTCACACAAACACACTCACGCTCGCGGAGTGTGCACCTGTGGGGATTTGTATCAACTCTTGACACACAGGGAAACTGCCAAGCTCTAATGAGACTTCTGTGTGTTTTTCTAAGTCGCTTTAAATGTAAACCTTGAGGGCAAATCGCAATTTACTCAGAAGCAATGTTTTATCATTGTAGAGTCACCTTGATTGGTTCAACTTACGTAAAGCACAGCTTGGTGCTGATGCAGAAATTGAATAGATGACAAAACACATCACCACAGTCACCTGAGGCTGTATTTTATTATTATTTTTTTTATTCCTGATAAGTTCATTTGAGGTTTCTGTGTTTTTCTTATGCTGCTTTCTTTGCTTTCACAATGCATTCTTAAGATTCACCAACCAGATTCTCCTCCAGAGGCTCCTTTTTCAAAAACTTCTAACAAAAGCATGACAAGACAGCAAAAGACCTTCACCTGCTGCAGACATCAATAGTCTTCATCATTAAACTGCCAGAGGCGGTGAAAGTGAAGTGCTGCAGAGAAAAAAGAAAAGGAAAAAAACACGGCAGAAAGCTCCTGTCGTGACACCCAGAGCTGTAATCTGTAGTCCAGATGTTTCCTTCTGATTGTGCCAATGGTTTGGAGATTTATGAGGCTACTTCATGGGGTTATACATTACCTCACTCTGTCAGCAGAAAATGAATTAGGAGTGTTTTATGTTGAACGGTCACAAAGTACACCATAAGCTCTTCCTTGGCTCTCCGTTTGATACTGGCAATAGAAGTTGTTACCTCATTAAAACTCCTTATACTGATCGTGATGACTAGTTGACACCAAGCCACTCTTTTGATTTTGAATTCTTCCCATGTTGTCCTTATATGACTTTGTTTGACTTTTTCAATCATTTTTAATTTAAACAGAGTTTGTAATTCTTCCAATCTGAGTTCCAGTTGCCAGAGCTACAGTAAGTGACTATAGTTCCACTAAAGACAATCCTTGTTTCTTCACAAAAATGATTGTGTCCAGTTTTCAAAATGAAATTATATAATCTCTTCATACACAGGCTTCCTACACAATCAAGGAATAAGATTAATTAATTTAAATTTTTTCCTAATGTTAATGATTATGGAGAAAGCAATTAAAAGTATGGAGAAAGGTTTGTATTTTCAGATTAAACGTCCTATTCAACTCTAAATGTTGAGACTATCTTTTACTCTGTCCCTCCTTTCTTTCTTTCTTTCTTCCTTGCATACTTCCCTGTGACCTCCCACATCCCTGTATTGTCCTTTCAACTTTTTTCCTTAATTTTTACTTAATTCACTTTTGTTTCATTTGTGTCCTCTTTCTTATTTCCCTGCTCCAGTCTTTACTTCCCCTCTTCTCCTTCACTTCTGAAGAAATGCTTCCCTTTTTACAGTCTTCCTACCTTATATCATACCTCCATGCCTTTGTTGTGGCCTAAACTTTTGTCTTTTGAATAGAAGAGAAGAAAAGTAGATATCTCTGTCCTTTAGCATTCATAACCTGAGAAACAGAAGCATAACACAATAAAATTGATCAACACTGACACACCTAAGAAAATAAAAATGTTTTGATTTATTTTTGGTTTTAAAATAATTTTGTAAAAAAAAACAAAAAACTATTTGTTAAAAATGGATATTTTACTCTACTGATTAAATGTGAGAAATTAGTGACAAATTAAAGGTTGGATTTTTTTTTTTTTTACATTTCATTTCAGTGAAAGATAAATCTATGTGGACAAATACAGTAAATGTTGAGGGTGCTGCATAGGATAATGTCACAACATCAATGTTGAATGCAGCATTGCACCAAAATGTAACTTACAACAGGTTTCTCACCACGGTGCATCAGCTGGTCTTATAATAACTGCAACAAGAAGAAAACTTCTACATGAATGGAGAGAGCATGAAAACACAAAGTTAAACAGCCTAATGTTCTTTAGGATGTGTTTATTTAAAGGTCAAGAAAGACATCACACTTGAGTAAATTTATATTTTTATCAATAATAAAACATGAGATTGACATATTTGACCAAAAGAAAAAGAAAGAAATGTGATAAGATAATGAAGTTTAGCAGCTAAAGACAAGACAAGAAGACACACTCTGGGAGGAAGCAGTATTGGTGTTAGACATTGAGCACGAATAGGAGAGAGGTGGAGTAGTAAAACATTCCCATGCAGAGTACAAATTGTCACCTTCTAGAGACTCTTTTAAATTGTCTGGCTTGAGGCCATTGCATGCACACAGTACAGAGAAACGTTATAAATAGTGGTTTGGTCTTACCTTCTTACAGAAACTAAACCAGCTAAGATTTAGCTATGATAAAATGCTCCAATTTTTATAAAGTGCTTTACACAAATTTCTCTGTAAGCGCTGAGGCTTATTAAATGCTTATATAATGTGTTCTTAATCTAGAGCAAGAAACCTTGTTTGATGTTTCTTGCTCTCGCTTGCTCAGATTTTTGCGTTGAAGCAGCAGCCAGTTTCTGGCCTCGTGAGACAGACTGAGGGAGTCCCCGGTGTGAGGATAATTGAAACGCTGGTGTTGTCCTCAAATTGTGCTTCGACACTTCGCCTCAGTTTATGGCGACTCTATTGAAGGTAATTTTCTGCTCATTTCCTGAGAAGATTTCTTGCTGAGAAGATTTCTTTCACAGTTATCTCTCATATAAAACATTATTTCGGTCCTTCCTTGTATAAAATTGCCGAAACTGTGTTTGGTCACTGCTGGCCACACTAATCTTTATGGTAAGAGCTGTCATTTAGAGCATCTTCTCTGAAATGACTCTAATGTTGAACTTTGTCTCTGGTCCAATGGGTGCTGTAGATAACGTCCCTCCAAGGATCAGGTACATTATAAATTACCAATACAGTATTGGTCATTTGTTTATATTTACTGTTTTTCAGAGCTTTTTGCTTCCCATAAATTTTTCAGCAGTCTGCATTTTGACAATCTGTCAATGCAGGACTCATTTTTAATAAAAAATGAATTAATTGTTATTATTATATCATCACATAAGACATAATGGGGAAAGTATACATGTTTGAAATGTGCAGAGAGGAAAAAAAAAGAGACTGGGTTGCCATGGTAACATCCTAAGAAACAGTGACAATGTAAAAAGGCATATCAGGACAACCAAATCAGAAATGACTTTCCTTTGCAGCAACATTTATTATCGGGCAGACAGAGAGGGTCATAATGTTTCTATTTATAGTCAGGACTAAATTAAGAGCTGTCAGGTCTATGTAGTTTGTCAGGTGGAGCACTGACAAGTAAGATGAATAATCAGGACTTAGCGAGAGTCTATGATTGTGTTTGCATAGTGTATGTGTATGTGGCTGGGCCTGAGGGAAACTGTTGTTGACAGGAATTCTGCGCTCTGAGTGCATGCTTATTAATTTATGGGCATGCAGTCAAGAGAAGGCAGATGCCAAGTGCGAGGTAAGGTAGAAAAAATAACAAAGAAACATTTATTATAAGGACAAAATGACAGGGACAAGGAGAGAACGAACCCAGCAAACTCCAGCTGGTTTCATAAACTAAATTCAAGTCGTACTGATTCACACTGAGAAAAAACACAAAAGAATTAGTAATATTTTAGTTGGTTTGGAATTTTGCATTGAAAAATAAACATCTAATTGACCTGTTGGGATAGTGAAGGACAGAGTGAGAGCTTGATGCGTTTTTCTATAATCTACTGAAGAAAAATTTGCTTAATCTATACCAGTGAAAGGTTGCTCTGAACTATTTCAGATATATTTTATAAGAGCTGTTTAGGCTGTGCAGTGCAGCCTAAATCAGTGGAAATAGTATATGATATAAAATATTAACACAGTAGTACTAGTAATATTATTTTGAAAATATCACAATAATTTATCTAAAATTTATAAAAAATTTAACTGATCAGATTAATGTAAGGTGTTGATATAAAAGTGGAATAGAAAGAATTGATCTGGATCTATATTTGATTCTTTATCCTTTTGGTTTGTTGTGCTAAACATTATCTTATTAAAAACCCATATTTAATTTATTTTTATTTAATGTTTTTATTGCTATCATTTTACTTCTTGAGACTTCAGAAACTCAGTCTACATGTGCTCTTTTCTATTCTTTTTTTTTTACCTGAGAAAATACCAACACATCTGACATCACCTGTTCTACTTGTTTGAGGTAAAAATGGAAATCTACATAGGACTCTATGGAACCTCCATCAGTTAGCTGCCTAAATGAGTGTCTTTCCTATCTTCCTAAACTTCATTTACTGTTAACATTCTGTCCAACCAGGAGGAAACAATGGCTGCTGAGAATAGAAGCTGTGCCGATGCACTCGGTCTGCCGTCAGAGTTATTGGACAGGAGTAAGAAGAGGAGAGCAGCTGGGCATGCAGGACCATAATGTGATCACAGAGTATCAGGATGATTTGTGTACACTGCTGATGGATTAAGTCTGTGATCAGAGCGTCCATATGAAAATGTGGTCACCTGCATTAGTCATTCGCTATTTTCCAAATTAAATGCACTCTCGGGAGGAAGATGATGAAAATAAACTATAGGGACATTTATAAACTATAAATGTCACTGCACCAAATCTTTCTTCAGCACAGCATTTTGAAATGTATTTCTCACTCAGTATAGCCATGTGTTTTGTGTTTGCCTTGTTCATTCGCGCTGCTGACATAGTGAAACTATTTGTTTATAAAACGTAAAATGCCAGCACATTTTCTTCTTCTTAGCATTCTGTATACTATGTTTGCATATAGTACGTCAATATTATATTGATCGAATCCCTAAGCAGTTTTTTTTTTCTCTTTACTATGACACAATGAGAGAGAAAGGATCATATGACCTGCTCCATTAGTTAGGAGAGGAAACTTCACACAGAGGAGCCTCAACATTTATGAGGTTTTCTGTAGTTCAAAACAAACTAAGTTATTATAGCAAGAGGAAACCTTATACTGTGTTGTTTGCATAGGTTTTCCAGGAACTGTACAGAATCATATTTAGAGCTGGATAAAAAATGAAGTATAGCAAAAAAAAGAAGTTCACATGCTAATTTTAGCCTAGGACCAAAAGAAACTGTGGCGTGTGAAGCTTCATCAAATTTGAATACTTTAATGAAAGTATTTGACTGTGACTATGTTTTGTATAAGCCTGTTTCAAAGACAGAACATCTCTTAATAATGATGTCGGTACGTTTTATTATTCTTCTCCACACTTACCAATCAGAAACTTAAATATGTGAGCCTAAAGTAAACCTGAAAAAATACACAAATTAAACTGCTTTAAAGATTTCAATTAGTTTAAATATGTCAAAGCTTGTTCAAACACAGTAAATGAAATTTAGAACAAAAAAATTTAAACGTTTATTATTGTTTAGTCCTTTAAATTAGCAGGTGTAATTTTTATGTTTTCCATGACCCTTTTTCTGTTTTTCTCCCTATTTTGGCCGATCCGTTTTGCTTCCTGAGCCAGATGTAGGCTTGTTAATTTTTTAACTTCAATAAAGTTTGGTATGCAACATGGGGAAATCTCCCCCTTCTCATTGTGCAGCTCTGCAACAACACCACATGGCAGCCTGCCCCACCACTCTGTTGTAAGAACATGGCATCTTTTTTTCTTGTTTTCTTGACAGAATAATATTTTTTATGTAAAGATTGTGTAATAACTTTTATTAATTGGCAATGATAGTTCTACTACATTAGCCTCTTAATACATAAAAACAATTCGGACACATGAAACCTTCGGTTTAAAAATAAAAGACCTTTGATAAAGTAAACGGTTCTTGAATGATGCAAAATGGGAATCATCTTAACTCTTAGAAGAGTGGGAAACCTTTCAAAGTGCAGGAAATAGCTGACACTTCTCCTGAAAGACACAGTAATCATTGTCTGAATTCAAACTAATGCAGGCTCCAACCTCTCTAACGCTCTTATTCTGAGGGGATGGGCAGCGCATTTGTGTGGCGCTAATTAATTTCCTTCCTCAAATCAAAGCAAGCGATGCGACCGATTCAGTCAATGAGCAACGTAATTATCGTTTGATCCTTTGAACGCCTTTCAAAGAGCATCTAGGTGACGCCACTGACACAAAACCAGCCAGCTTCTCCAAAATAACAATTAGCTCAATGCAATTAAATTCCCTAACTTTCAGCTCTCACTTTACAGACGTCATGTATGAAACCAAACAGCCCTGGTCTCAGTGAGCTGCGGTTTATTGACTACGACATAGACATGCACTATGATACAAATTGATGTTTGAACTCATCCAAATATTTGTATGGCATATAAGGTGAATGTGTCTTTGGTAGGCATGGGAACATTTTCAGCACACAGGTAAAGAGAAATCTCTTTGATGGTGAAAATCACTTCATGTGTGCATTGAGCTCACATTGATATTAGCTACCATAACTATGCAGATGACACACAGCTCTACATTACGATGTCACCAGGTGATCCAGAACCCATCCAATCACTGAACAGATGCTTAGAACAGATAAATGTATGGATGTGCCAAAACTTCCTCCAGCTGAACAAAAACAAAACTGAAGTTATTATTTTTGGACCTAAAGAGGAACGATCTAGAGTCAGTGCACAGCTTCAGTTATTACAACTAAAAACCAGTGATCAGGCCAGAAACCTGGGAGTAGTGATGGACTCTGACCTGAACCTTCAAAGCCACGTAAAGTCAGTCACAAAAACGGCCTTCTATCACCTGAAGAACATTTCCAGGATTAAAGGACTAATGTCTCAGCCAGATCTAGAGTCTCAGGTCTTCTGGTTCTGGTCTGCTCTGCATCCCCAGAACCAGAACCAAACGAGGAGAAGCGGCATTTAGCATCTATGCACCAAAAATCTGGAACAAACTTCCAGAAAACTGTAAAACAGTTGAAACACTGACTTCCTTTAAATCTCAACTAAAAACCCACTTGTTTAGAGTTGTATTCAAAACGTAATCAATTGCAAATTTATTGACGGAATCTGACTATGTTGTGTTTTTATTGTTGATTCTATGTTGCATTGTATTTTTGTGTTTGATTTGATGTAAAGCACTTTGAAAGGCCTTGCTGCTGAAATGTGCTATACAAATAAAGTTTGATTGATTGATAAATGATACAAATCTGTATCTTCCATACCATGATCAATACTTACCCAAAAACCTATTGTATACAATTTGAGACTTGTACTCTGCCATCTACTGGATTAGCATTGCACTGCAGGCAGAGAAAGCGTTTTCTCTCTCTCTCTTTCTCTCTCTCTCTCTCTCTTTCTCTCTCTCTCTTTTCAAAATGTCGTCTCGCATGAGAATGGTTATACGTGTTTTCCAGGAAAGTCTTTGCCAGTTTTAGACAACTTACAGTAAAAATTATATATACATTGTTATTCACTTTTATAAAGTATGTTTTATGTTTTGAAATAATGCACAATTACTTAGAAATGTTTTTGTTTTGTTATATTTAAATCGTGTTAAAATGTGTGTTTTATATTTGATGCTGCAGGTATTGTGCTTTATTACTGAACATTAATGTTGTATTTTTATAAAGTAATCAATGTCATACCGGTCACAATTCAGCCACAAACTTTTGTTTACTCAATAATCATCATTAAATGTCATTTCAAAATAATTTATGTATATTTTTTTGAAAATAGTGCTTATTCTAAAACCATAATGTTTATGGTGTATCGAGTAGTTATTTATATATATTTTAGATTTTAAAAAAGAATAGAGGAAGAAAATACTTTGATAGTCATCAACATGTTAATGTGAGACAATTCAAGCTATATAGAGCAGTACGGAGAATAGGATGAGGACTGGACTCCCCTGGCCATGCATGATGAAAGATATTCAGATACCAACTATGATGAAGACTATGATGATCAACCTGTAAATCAGATCAATATGGCAACTGAGGTCCAAACAATCACCCTGGACAGAGTCAGAAATGAATCAGTGAAGACTAATGTGAAAAACAAATACCGTAATACAAATGGAGAAATTTGTATTACTGATGAAATACTCCAGGGGATTGCAGAATTTTTTCCACTGGTCCAATGCCAACAAATGAAGAAATAGGTTCACTACCCATCATACTAGATCACAATTAGGTTGTGTTCCTGGTTCACTCTGAAGTCCATTCACCCTCTTCCACTCTTCAATTCATTTCCATTCCTCATGAAGCAGACTTCCATCCACTCCAAAACTCATAATGGTTTTCAAGCCAGCCGTTGTTGAATCACATGAGTTCTTGGGAGGTGTTTCTCTTCTTGATATATTATCATGCACCATCTATCCCAAAGATGGTACATCTTTTGGCTCACTGTTACAGTCACCATCATCAATGCTTGAAACCTCTACAGAAGAGATTAGCTGAAGCTACAACCTAAAATGCTTTAGTTGGCACTTCTCCTACAAGTGCAAGAAAGGTCAAAATCAAGTATAGTAAACCACTTTCCTCTCCTGAAGCCACTTCAACAGTCACAACTGTGAATATTCCTTCCATTTCTGCTGCTTTCTCCTTTGACACAATGGGAAAGTCAAAAGAGATCAGCCAATTTTCTCAGGAAACGAGTTGTGCAACTGCACAAGTCTGGTTCATCCTTGGGAACAATATACTGATGGTCGAAGATCCACGTTGATCTGTTCAAACAATTATATAAAAGTACAGACATAATAGGAATGTCCAACCGTCATACACAAAACAGAAGATGACAACAGGAGAATGATCCACAAATAACAGAAACCAGGCAGAAAGCAGATTGTTTTTAACATTAAAACTAAAAGGTGTGTAGAGGAAAAACATTAGATGGACACAACAAACAGAATTAAAACTTAAATATATAGAAGTAGCTACAGTACAGGATACAAAAACTATGAATATTAAAAGTAACCAAGGAACGAAAAGCAACAAATGAATCAAAATGTTTTAAAGCTTATGACAAAATAGAGCTGCAGCTACAGGTTTCAACACCTAATATTTATAGATAAATATACTTAACACCCTATGAACTGAAGGGCTTGGTGATAGTATCTGAAAAAACTGCAGGCATCCGATCAAAGATGTGGCGTCCTTTTATTATCACTCAACTTACAATTGTTGATGCAGCCAAACAAAATAATCAGCAAATATCAAACTTAGAACTCCTTTCTGATAATACAGTTGTTGAAACTACTGAACTACTGCAAGCTATTACAGAAAACACATGTTCTGCCACATTCTAGAACATTCCAACCCATTAAGGCTCTGATAGGTTGTTGTCGACCATGATTGACAGGCAGACCAGCCAATCACAGTTCAGACAAGCCTACAAGGCGAAGTCCAGCGAAGCTGTGGTATTTTCCACACCCTAAGTATTACTTTGTGTGCAAATGTTGGGCTAAAAAAATTTTCTTAAACTAGTTTATACAAATAGTACTAATTCTCTAAAAAAATACTTTCTCAAAATACTTTACATCCCATTTGTAGTGAAAGAATAATAGTCAGCTACACAGAACTTCATAAAACTTGGGGCTAAAAGAACTTCAATATCAACAAGAAATCTAATTTATATTTTAATAATCAGTTCATTTTAGCTGTTAAAATTACCCAGAAATACAAACAGTTTCACTTGGAACAATTACATTACTCTGATATTGATATTTCGCAGTATAGTTCAACAGGATTTTTGTTGATCCAGCTTCCTCCTCAGCCAAAGGTTTTTAGTTTGCCCTCAGGAATGAGGAAGTTCAGACCTGCAGGAACCTAAGTCCCTCTGTTGAAATCACGTTTTCACTGCATGTTTAGAACAAAGCGATTGAGAGTCACGATGGGACAGCAGTGGAGATTAAAATATCTGTGCTTCGTACTACTCCTACTTTTCTTTGGAGCACGTTTCGTCTGTGCTGCAGGTAAGTTACCAGCATAGAGCTGCTTGACCTGCTCTGTAAAAAAAAAGAAAAAAAAGTTTTGTTGTTTTTACAATAAGTACTGGCTGCTGTGGTTGCTAGACGAATTCTGTAAAAACAAAATATAATAATACATTAATCATAAAGTAAACATGTAAACAGTTTTGCTGAGCAAACAGTAGTTGCAAAGATGTTGAATTGTAAAATAATTGTCCAGAAAAGTGTGACTATAACTTGTTATTTTGGTAATAAATATAGTAAATATAACAACGCATTATGATGTATTATTTTTATAATGCTGTTATTTAATTTTTCCTTCCAGTATGCTTTACAACTAGCTCTTGTTTGTTGTACATTAATTTTAATTTAGCCTTACTGAAGATAACAATAAAACAGTTAAAATGCCAGGATAAAATTTTTTATTATTTTCTGTAAACAGAATGCAAATTTACTTTAAATGTTTCCCTTTTTAGTAATTATTATATTTTCAAATAACATCTATAAGCAAAAAATTTCCAAAAAACATTTATCACTTACATGTAATGATCTAAAACCAAGGGAAGCCACATATCAAGGCTGAAATATGAAGAGAAGAACACCGTTTCACTTTCATGGCTTTGAAAGATTTATTTTCATATCACACTTTTTTTTTTGTCTTGATTTCACCAAATTTTACTACCATTCTTTACTGTGTGTTTACCTTCTTTGTGTCAGTTTTCACAGTTGATCTCCTTTGTTACAGGGAGTCACCAACTCTGTTTTACGTATGGATGCTTTGACTCAAGTGACACCCAGCTCTATGTGACATTAGACGATGATGAATTGTATCATGCAGATTATAAAAACAACGCTAGCGTCTGGAATAGCAAAATGGAAACTGTGCAATCTAAATATACAGACACTGCACGTGAATATGCAGCAATATGCCGAACTACGTGTATGAAAGATATACATCGATGGAAACCGGACCCAGACGTTAGAAGGACTAAAGGTAGGTAAACCTTAGTTGTAATTTGCTACTATTGAACAAAGTTTCTCCAGAATCATCAAACAAGCTTAATAACATCCCAATTTATCTTTCTTAGACCCACCAGATGTGATGATGTACTCCAAAGACGAAGTGATTGAAGATGTAGAGAACACCCTGGTGTGTTTTGCCAACAACTTTTTCCCACCTGTAATCAACATCAGGTGGACCAAGAATGACAAACAGGTGGCTATGGAAGATCCCTTCATCAAAACTATTTCCAACTCTGATGGGACATTTCAAGTCTTCTCCTACCTGACCTTTGTTCCAAAGCAAGGAGACATTTACAGCTGCACTGTGGAACATGAAGCCCTGGACGAACCTAAGACCAGGTTTTGGGGTGAGAAAATCTTTTTTTTGTAGCTTCAAGACTTAAATTGTCTCTACTTGTGTTTTATCTTGACTATCAAATATTTTCTCTCCTGTTCTCTTTTTCGTTAGACGTTGAAACAGAGGAGAAGAGTGTGGGTCCAACCGTCTTCTGTGCTTTTGGTCTGACTCTTGGGCTTCTTGGAATTGCTGCAGGAATTTTCTTGTTTGTGAAAGGAAACCAGTATTGTAACAACACAGACAATGTTGGTTAATAACATAAAAGAGTAGCTTCCCTTTTGGCTTTATTTGCAAGGAAAAATCTTTAGGTACTTTTAGGCTTTGTATACAGCCATTTTGCCTATGCTACATTGATGTATCAAGAGTAGCCTTGTAAATGTTCAGGTTTGCTTAAATTACTACTAGAAAAATTACGCTTCAATTTAAATGTCTTTCCTCAACACTACAGTGCAGTTGTGTTGTTTCTGTATTTGTCTGATCAGATACTGCATCCTGTCAGTAACTGTTATTAAACAAGGATATCATTTAAAATAAAAACTTCCTGTTTTCTACATGTGGTTTGACTGCTGTATTCCTTAAATGTTTTTATCACAAAGTTCATTTCATTCAGTTTTATGTCGACAGAGAGAAAGAATCAAGACATATAGGAGAAATAAATCAATAACTACATATTGCCATAGACAAATGATCAATATCAATAGATAATACATCGGGTAGAACTTTCAATAGTTTCGCTGAACTCCATTGCAGAACTGCACAGCATTGTGGGAGATGTAGGCAGAGGAAAAATTTAGCTGCTCAACCTCTAAGCAAGGTTAAGCCAACAAAGGTTGGTGGCATTCACTAACTCACTTACTGTTTGGTTACCTAGCAACAGCCTGTTTAGTAACTTGCCTAGGTTACACTTCTGAATCTAATAACAGCTAAAAAATAATAAACAAGGGTGTTCAGTTAAGAACAGAGTAAACTTTGGATGAAACAGGAAAGGTCACATTACCAGTTTGGCAGTATTTTTTATTTTTTTATTTTTTTTGTATTCATAAAAAAGATAATGTTTTTTGATGTGTATGCTGGAATTCCCCAGAAATATTTTCACCAAACCAGTGCATTTGTCACTGGTGAGTGACAAATGCAAAACCCTTCCTGTTGGCTGGCACAACAAGATTTATACCTATGGAGCTGTCACGTAATGATAAAAAGATGCAGAAACAATGAGTTTTGATGAGTTTTAGAACATGTTCATATTTAAAGGGCATAACCTTACATCAGTGCTGGGTGAAGAGTAAGCTTTTGTTTAATAAAATCCATTATTTTGATGCCTAATACAGGCAGGTCAGACTGAATACTTGACAAGTTTACATATCAAACCAGAGGGATGGAAAGGGTAAAGCAAACTGAAAAGTGAAAACACTACACTTTCTGATATCTGACAAATTATCCTTACAACCTAGGATTCTTTGTACTAATAGAGATGTTCAGCAAATGGAAGCAGGTAGGCAAATCACCTGGGACATGTGCTAAAATGGGAAGGGAATTGGTCACAGACTGGCATAAAGCTGTGGTCAAGTAAGGGATCTGATAAAATCAAGTAAAACATACAATACATTTTGAAACGGGAACTCAAAACTACAAATAGAGGAACCTGAGGTATGTTTCAATTGTTCTCACACTATTTTGAGTATATTGTTACAATAAAATATTGGACCTCCCACCAAGTAAACTTCCTCATTGTGGCAGTTAAAGAGGCAGTATTTGAGCATGCAGCAACCAGACAGACTTTGATTGGTGAGGAATGACTTTCCCCTCTTGCAGTTCTAATCTCAATGTCCAGAAGATTTTCTGTTTTCCAACTCAAAATTTTAAACTTTTCAGTACAAAATGGAGCACACTGTAAGACTTTACATAGCTTCAACATTAGCTGCACATAGGAGTCTTTATGGACACTACTGACTATTAAATTATGCCACGTATCACATCAGTGGAAATATTGTATGTTACTGGTGTTTTTATGATGCATATGACTGTGACTGTTGTGAGCAAAAAGATAAAGAGGATTTGAGGAGAGTTTTAAATATCAAAAACAGCTGACTAAGTATTTTCATACTAACGATTCAATAGAGAAAGCAGAACTTTAAACAGATAAGAAATGGAAGCAAATGAAAATGAAGACAAGACCAACTGACACACAAAACAGAAACACAAAACATCAGCAAACTCACTGGTTACATTAGCAATCTTTGCTGCACAAAGTGATTTTAATAGACTGAGGTGAAATTCAAAATATTAGAAAGGCATTTTAATTAAAGTAACATTGTTTGTTTATTAAAATGATTTTTGTTGAAATAATCTGACATGACCATTGCTGGAGCTTTTATTGCTTTGACCATACAACAACAGCAGGTATGTTTTTTTTTTTGTTTTTTTTTTCTGGTGTGTGTCATAACTTCATTTACTTCCTGATAGCTGTGAAGCGCACCAGTGTTTCACAAAGTCTGAGGAAACATGAAGGCTTACAGTTTTCTTTTTACTTTGTTCTTATCTCTTGAAAGTCCAGGTAAGTTGAATACATTTTTATTTTTATTTAGGTTTTAGTTAGCTGTTTTGGGGTGGAGAACAATTAATTTAAAATTCACTGATTTCTTTCATTTCTCTGCAGTTCTGTCAGAAGATGATTTTTACCAAGTCAATGCATGTTGTTCATTCAGTGGTCCAGACTTCACTAGAATTGAATACATACTTACAGCCAGTTTTAACAAGCAAATGATGATGGAGTACAACAGCACAAGAGGAAACTGGATTGGATTCACAAGCATTTCAATTGCAGCTTCTCATTACTGGAACGCAGACATTTCTGATAAGTTTGAAAGATTAGCGGAAATTAAACTGATGTGTTACGACAACATCAATTATATGCAGACCACAGGTAAGAGCATTTCTTTTTAACAATATGAACACAGTTTTCATATTACTTGATATGACAACTGGAACTGAAACTATGATGTTATACATGCTCATTTGGAGACAAACACTTAACATAACTTTCAAAAGTGTTGTTATATTTTTACATTTTACTTTTCCAATTATAGAGTCATCAACTTTTGTGTTAATTTCTGTGTAGGTGCATTAGAACATGTTCATGTTTTTGTTCACATTTACTTGTTCATGATATTATGCAATGGACAATATACAAAAATAAAAGTTAAGACCCCCTCGAAAATGAGACAATACATCTCAAGGGGTTATTCTTGAAACAAATATATAAATAATGTGAAAAAAAAATCATAAATAATAATTTTTTTTTTCTAGGAAGCCTGTCAACAACGCCCACCATGAGGATGAAATCAGTGAAACAGCCCGATGGTCGACATCCAGCCATGCTTGTGTGTAGTGCCTATGACTTTTACCCAAAGCAAATTCAAATAACCTGGCTGCGAAATGACCAAGAAGTGACTGAAGGGGTCAGTAACACAGATGTCATCCCAGATGGAGAATTGTACTACCAGTTTCATTCTTACCTTGAGTACACACCAACTTCTGGAGAAAGAATCAGCTGCATGGTTGAACACTTCACCCTGTCGGAGCCAAGAATCATTGTTTGGAGTAAGTTTATTATTGTCATCCAGATACTTGACATGTAAATAATTCACAGTATGAATGTTTACCCTCTGTTTGTTTGTTTTTTTGCCTGTTTCAGACAACTCCCTTCCTGAAGGAGAAAAAACTAAGATTGTTGTTGGACTGTGTGGATTGATCCTTGGTTTGGTTATCTTTCTTTCTGGATTTATTTACTACAAGAAAAAATGTGCTGTATATAACTCTGTCCACTACAGTGAGGAGATGTAATCATCTAGGAAAATCTACACTCCATAAAAAACTCCTGCTTTCTTCTTTAGCCTAAAAACATGACTACAGGAAGTTAATTGCTCTCTCTAAATTGTCATTAGGTATAAGTATGTATTCATGGTTGCTTTGCCGGTGTGCGTTGGTGTTATTGACTGCTGACCTGTCCATCACAGGTGCCTCTCAATAGCAATAGCCACCCCTTCATTGGGACTCTGCATGGAAAAGTGGTGATGGGTAACTTACAATTATCTAAAAAAGTAAGAAAAAATGCTTCACATGTGCTTTTACCATAATTAGAATGGAATTATAAAGGAATTATAAAGGAAGCTCTGTAATAAGTACAACTGTAAACCTGCAATAAATAGTAGAAATTTAAAATAAAAGGTATTATGTGTGTTTATTGTGTTTACTGGCATTCCTCAGAAATGCCAATATACATTTCTGTATACTGAAATGTATACAGTATACATTTCACAAGAGCTTAGTTCCTGAGGCGAACTAAGCTCTTGTGTAGTGATTAAAAGATGGAGAAACAATGAGGGTTTGACATGTTCATATTTTAAAGGACAGAACCTTGGATCAATGCTGGGTAAAAGAGTAAGCTTTTATTCAATAAAATATCATTAAAGTGCCTAACAAAGGCAGGTCAGCCTGACAGGCTTTCATATCAAACTAGAGGGACACAAAGAGTAAAGAACAACTATAACAGGTAAAGTCAAAACAACACTAATTTGGTGGCAGCTGCCACTGAATTTGTGGCTTCTGTGGCACATTTAATATTTAATATAAATTTGAATAAGTTTTATTTCAAACAAATCAACAAGAAAAAAATATTGTAAAATAAATGTTCACCAATCCAAAGAAAAATGCTTTGTTCAGGAAACTACAGCTGAAAAACAAATATTAATATACACTGAATAAAAATACATATCAATCAATCGAATTTTATTTGTATAGCACATTTCAGCAGCAAAGCATTTCAAAGTGCTTTACATCAAATCAAACACAAAAACACAATGCAACATAGAATCAACAATAAAAACACAACATCAAGTCAGATTCCATCAATAAATTTGCAATTGATTATGTTTCAAATACAACTCTAAACAAATGGGTTTTTAGTTGAGATTTAAAGAAAGTACACTTTTTTTTTCTGGATGAAGTTAAATCTGACCAAACTTTTCTGGTTTTAAAACCCTATATCGCCATTTGTGTCATAAATTTGTGTCAAAAATGACCCAATTTCAACTACTTAATTATAAAACCCTAGAGGAAATTATAAGTCAATTAAGCTCCAGTTCTTGCTGTCTGGATGTCCTACCCACACATTTCTTTAAGAAAGTCCTGCCTGTTGTTGCTACTGATCTGATCCAAATAGTAAATTCATCACTCTCATCAGGCGTTTTCCCCCAGGCTTTGAAAACGGCAGTAATCAAACCACTGATAAAAAAGAACAATCTAGACAAATCACTACTGCAGAATTACAGGCCGATCTCCAACCTCCCATTCATCAGCAAAGTTATTGAAAAAGTTGTGTGTAAACAGTTAAATAGCTTCCTAACGATAACCAACTGCTTTGACTCCTTCCAATCTGGTTTCCGGTCTCACCACAGCACAGAAACTGCCCTTGTAAAAGTGTTCAATGACATCCATCTAAATACGGACTGTGGGAGAACCACAGTGCTGGTTCTGTTGGACCTCAGTGCAGCTTTTGACACTGTTGACCATGACATATTACTGAATCGACTGGAGAGTTGGGTCGGACTCTCCGGTCCAGTGCTTAACTGGTTTGAATCGTACATAAAGAACAGGGATTTCTTTGTTTCAATTGGAAACTTCTCATCAAAGAGGTCAAAGGTCACATGTGGGGTACCCCAAGGTTCAATCCTAGGACCCCTCTTATTCAATATCTATATGCTCCCACTAACTCAGGTTATAACAGGAAATAATATTAGCTACCATAACTATGCAGATGACACACAGCTCTACATTACGATGTCACCAGGTGATCCAGAACCCATCCAATCACTGAACAGATGCTTAGAACAGATAAATGTGTGGATGTGCCAAAACTTCCTCCAGCTGAACAAAAACAAAACTGAAGTTATTATCTTTGGACCTAAAGAGGAACGATCTAGAGTCAGTGCACAGCTTCAGTTATTACAACTAAAAACCAGTGATCAGGCCAGAAACCTGGGAGTAGTGATGGACTCTGACCTGAACCTTCAAAGCCACGTAAAGTCAGTCACAAAGACGGCCTTCTATCACCTGAAGAACATTTCCAGGATTAAAGGACTAATGTCTCAGCCAGATCTAGAGTCTCAGGTCTTCTGGTTCTGGTCTGCTCTGCATCCCCAGAACCAGAACCAAACGAGGAGAAGCGGCATTTAGCATCTATGCACCAAAAATCTGGAACAAACTTCCAGAAAACTGTAAAACAGCTGAAACACTGACTTCCTTTAAATCTCAACTAAAAACCCACTTGTTTAGAGTTGTATTCAAAACGTAATCAATTGCAAATTTATTGACGGAATCTGACTATGTTGTGTTTTTATTGTTGATTCTATGTTGCATTGTATTTTTGTGTTTGATTTGATGTAAAGCACTTTGAAAGGCCTTGCTGCTGAAATGTGCTATACAAATAAAGTTTGATTGATTGATAAATGATACAAATCTGTATCTTCCATACCATGATCAATACTTACCCAAAAACCTATTGTATACAATTTGAGACTTGTACTCTGCCATCTACTGGATTAGTATTGCACTACAGGCAGAGAAAGCGTTTTCTCTCTCTCTCTCTCTCTCTCTCTCTTCTGTCGTCCATGAGAATGGTTATATCGTGTTTTCCAGGAAAGTCTTTGCCAGTTTTAGACAACTTACAGTAAAAATTATATATACATTGTTATTCACTTTTATAAAGTATGTTTTATGTTTTGAAATAATGCACAATTACTTAGAAATGTTTTTGTTTTGTTATATTTAAATCGTGTTAAAATGTGTGTTTTATATTTGATGCTGCAGGTATTGTGCTTTATTACTGAACATTAATGTTGTATTTTTATAAAGTAATCAATGTCATACCGGCCACAATTCAGCCACAAACTTTTGTTTACTCAATAATCATCATTAAATGTCATTTCAAAATAATTTATGTATATTTTTTTGAAAATAGTGCTTATTCTAAAACCATAATGTTTATGGTGTATCGAGTAGTTATTTATATATATTTTAGATTTTAAAAAAGAATAGAGGAAGAAAATACTTTGATAGTCATCAACATGTTAATGTGAGACAATTCAAGCTATATAGAGCAGTACGGAGAATATGATGAGGACTGGACTCCCCTGGCCATGCATGATGAAAGATATTCAGATACCAACTATGATGAAGACTATGATGATCAACCTGTAAATCAGATCAATATAGCAACTGAGGTCCAAACAATCACCCTGGACAGAGTCAGAAATGAATCAGTGAAGACTAATGTGAAAAACAAATACCGTAATACAAATGGAGAAATTTGTATTACTGATGAAATACTCCAGGGGATTGCAGAATTTTTTCCACTGGTCCAATGCCAACAAATGAAGAAATAGGTTCACTACCCATCATACTAGATCACAATTAGGTTGTGTTCCTGGTTCACTCTGAAGTCCATTCACCCTCTTCCACTCTTCAATTCATTTCCATTCCTCATGAAGCAGACTTCCATCCACTCCAAAACTCATATAATGGTTTTCAAGCCAGCCGTTGTTGAATCACATGAGTTCTTGGGAGGTGTTTCTCTTCTTGATATATTATCATGCACCATCTATCCCAAAGATGGTACATCTTTTGGCTCACTGTTACAGTCACCATCATCAATGCTTGAAACCTCTACAGAAGAGATTAGCTGAAGCTACAACCTAAAATGCTTTAGTTGGCACTTCTTCTACAAGTGCAACAAAGGTCAAAATCAAGTATAGTAAACCACTTTCCTCTCCTGAAGCCACTTCAACAGTCACAACTGTGAATATTTCTTCCATTTCTGCTGCTTTCTCCTTTGACACAATGGGAAAGTCAAAAGAGATCAGCCAACATCTCAGGAAACGAGTTGTGCAACTGCACAAGTCTGGTTCATCCTTGGGAACAATATACTGATGGTCGAAGATCCAGGTTCATCTGTTCAAACAATTATATAAAAGTACAGACATAATAGGAATGTCCAACCGTCATACACAAAACAGAAGATAACAACAGGAGAATGATCCACAAATAACAGAAACCAGGCAGAAAGCAGATTGTTTTTAACATTAAAACTAAAAGGTGTGTAGAGAAAAACATTAGATGGACACAACAAACAGAATTAAAACTTAAATATATAGAAGTAGCTACAGTACAGGATACAAAAACTATGAATATTAAAAGTAACCAAGGAACGAAAAGCAACAAATGAATCAAAATGTTTTAAAGCTTATGACAAAATAGAGCTGCAGCTACAGGTTTCAACACCTAATATTTATAGATAAATATACTTAACACCCTATGAACTGAAGGGCTTGGTGATAGTATCTGAAAAAACTGCAGGCATCCGATCAAAGATGTGGCGTCCTTTTATTATCACTCAACTTACAATTGTTGATGCAGCCAAACAAAAGATTCAGCAAATATCAAACTTAGAACTCCTTTCTGATAATAGAGTTGTTGAAACTACTGAACTACTGCAAGCTATTACAGAAAACACATGTTCTGCCACATGCTCTGATAGGTTGTTGTCGACCATGATTGACAGGCAGACCAGCCAATCACAGTTCAGACAAGCCTACAAGGCGAAGTCCAGCGAAGCTGTGGTATTTTCCACACCCTAAGTGTTACTTTGTGTGCAAATGTTGGGCTAAAAAAATTTTCTTAAACTAGTTTATACAAATAGTACTAATTCTCTAAAAAAATACTTTCTCAAAATACTTTACATCCCATTTGTAGTGAAAGAATAATAGTCAGCTACACAGAACTTCATAAAACTTGGGGCTAAAAGAACTTCAATATCAACAAGAAATCTAATTTATATTTTAATAATCAGTTCATTTTAGCTGTTAAAATTACCCAGAAATACAAACAGTTTCACTTGGAACAATTACATTACTCTGATATTGATATTTCGCAGTATAGTTCAACAGGATTTTTGTTGATCCAGCTTCCTCCTCAGCCAAAGGTTTTTAGTTTGCCCTCAGGAATGAGGAAGTTCAGACCTGCAGGAACCTAAGTCCCTCTGTTGAAATCACGTTTTCACTGCATGTTTAGAACAAAGCGATTGAGAGTCACGATGGGACAGCAGTGGAGATCAAACTATCTGTGCTTCGTACTACTCCTACTTTTCTTTGGAGCACGTTTCGTCTGTGCTGCAGGTAAGTTACCAGCATAGAGCTGCTTGACCTGCTCTGTAAAAAAAAAGAAAAAAAAGTTTTGTTGTTTTTACAATAAGCACTGGCTGCTGTGGTTGCTAGACGAATTCTGTAAAAACAAAATATAATAATACATTAATCATAAAGTAAACATGTAAACAGTTTTGCTGAGCAAACAGTAGTTGCAAAGATGTTGAATTGTAAAATAATTGTCCAGAAAAGTGTGACTATAACTTGTTATTTTGGTAATAAATATAGTAAATATAACAACGCATTATGATGTATTATTTTTATAATGCTGTTATTTAATTTTTCCTTCCAGTATGCTTTACAACTAGCTCTTGTTTGTTGTACATTAATTTTAATTTAGCCTTACTGAAGATAACAATAAAACAGTTAAAATGCCAGGATAACATTTTTTATTATTTTCTGTAAACAGAATGCAAATTTACTTTAAATGTTTTCCTTTTTAGTAATTATTATATTTTCAAATAACATCTATAAGCAAAAAAATTCCAAAAAACATTTATCACTTACATGTAATGATCAAAAACCAAGGGAAGCCACATATCAAGGCTGAAATATGAAGAGAAGAACACCGTTTCACTTTCATGGCTTTGAAAGATTTATTTTCATATCACACTTTTTTTTTTTGTCTTGATTTCACCAAATTTTACTACCATTCTTTACTGTGTGTTTACCTTCTTCTCCTTTGTTACAGGGAGTCACCAACTCTGTTTTACGTATGGATGCTTTGACTCAAGTGACACCCAGGTCTATGTGACATTAGACAATGATGAATTGTATCATGCAGATTTTAAAAACAACATTGGCGTCTGGGATAGCAAAATGGAAACTGTGCAATCTAAATATACAGACACTATACGTGAATATGCAGCAATATACCGAACTGCGTGTATGAAAGATATACATCGATGGAAACCGGACCCAGACGTTAGAAGGACTAAAGGTAGGTAAACCTTAGTTGTAATTTGCTACTATTGAACAAAGTTTCTCCAGAATCATCAAACAAGCTTAATAACGTCCCAATTTATCTTTCTTAGACCCACCAGATGTGATGATGTACTCCAAAGACGAAGTGATTGAAGATGTAGAGAACACCCTGGTGTGTTTTGCCAACAACTTTTTCCCACCTGTAATCAACATCAGGTGGACCAAGAATGACAAACAGGTGGCTATGGAAGATCCCTTCATCAAAACTATTTCCAACTCTGATGGGACATTTCATGTCTTCTCCTACCTGACCTTTGTTCCAAAGCAAGGAGACATTTACAGCTGCACTGTGGAACATGAAGCCCTGGACGAACCTAAGACCAGGTTTTGGGGTGAGAAAATCTTTTTTTTGTAGCTTCAAGACTTAAATTGTCTCTACTTGTGTTTTATCTTGACTATCAAATATTTTCTCTCCTGTTCTCTTTTTCTTTAGACGTTGAAACAGAGGAGAAGAGTGTGGGTCCAACCGTCTTCTGTGCTCTTGGTCTGATTCTTGGGCTTCTTGGAATTGCTGCAGGAACTTTCTTGTTTGTGAAAGGAAACCAGTATTGTAACAACACAGACAATGTTGGTTAATAACATAAAAGAGTAGCTTCCCTTTTGGCTTTATTTGCATGGAATAATCTTTAGGTACTTTTAGGCTTTGTATACAGCCATTTTGCCTATGCTACATTGATGTATCAAGAGTAGCCTTGTAAATGTTCAGGTTTGCTTAAATTACTACTAGAAAAATTCCGCTTCAATTTAAATGTCTTTCCTCAACACTACAGTGCAGTTGTGTTGTTTCTGTATTTGTCTGATCAGATACTGCATCCTGTCAGTAACTGTTATTAAACAAGGATATCATTTAAAATAAAAACTTCCTGTTTTCTACATGTGGTTTGACTGCTGTATTCCTTAAATGTTTTTATCACAAAGTTCATTTCATTCAGTTTTATGTCGACAGAGAGAAAGAATCAA